>NC_062528.1:11188748-11253748 GCF_022655615.1 Tachysurus fulvidraco | reverse complement strand
ATTACATACTTTTGTAGTGTCATGTATCGATAGGATTTCATCGACAATATCAGAAACATTGGATTCCAGTTCCTACAAAAGAAGGAAGTACAAGATTAACTGACAAACAAGTAAAGTCCAGATAATGGAGAACTGTAAACTCTACAAAGGCACTGAAAGCATTAATGTGTACACTACCAGTAAACCTGTTCCCAGCATGCACTTCAAAAGCAGATTGGCTCAGGAAAAAAAAAAAGACATATAATAATGGTGATATGTTTTATAGCTTACCGGGAGAGTATCAGTGCGATTGTCCTTCCACACTTCCAATAAGGCCACCACCATCTTGTGCATCTCATCTCGAGACAGAACCCCATCCCGATCTACGTCAAACACTTTGAAACAAACTGGAAAAGAAGGAGTGCTTTAGTAATTAAAAAAACCAAACACTAAGATTACCATCTTAATTACCATCTGCAAGTCCCAGTAAAAACAATAGGTGGGGAAAAAAATGTAATTGTGTTTTCACTAATTAAATTATTACAGTGCATGGTTGCCTACTTAATGAAAAGATCCTCTAACCAAAACACATAAATGACTTTTGGTGAAAAGGGCTGCTCTGCTAATGACTGTTTTAAATCAACTTAAAAACCAAATGGTACTGCTTACATTTCTGCCTCTCAGCGACAGGTCCTCGACAGCATGCAGAGAGCCCGCATGATATTTCCTTAAAATCAATGTGATTGTCCCGATTCTCATCAAAGGCATGAAACAAGCCTGCAAAATGGGAGAAAACGTCAGGGTTCAGAATAACTCAGAAAATAATTGGACTGTTCAGGATGTCTCACATTTAAAACATATTGAGCTATATGCAAATGTAATTCTCATCTTCTAAAGCCATCATCGTTAATGAAGCATGAAATTTCTTGAGATTGAGAGTACTTTGATGAACATGAGTCACGTGGTGGATGCATGGTGTATATTGGATGGCCACTGTGTCTGTGTAACAATCCAATAGAGTGTTAAAACCAGCATTCATAAATTTTACATTACCTTCACTTAGTGATGCATGAATAGGGGGTGACACCAGAGGAATAAAGGTTTCTAAGTCAAAGCGTCCGGTCCTTGATTGAGCTTTCAGAAGCCAGTAGCGCTTTTCCAAATCGATAATGTCCGATTCTTCTACTGCAAAAGATCAAAACCACAAACAATGTGTAAGGATTTACATAATAGGTTTACATAATACTTCTGGGTTGTGGTAACCTTCATTTTAACACAGGCACAACCATGTCAGTAGGAGACACTCCGAAAAGATGATGGATACGTTAATAATGCTTCACTGTATAAACAAATATATTCGCAAATATACATATATACAATATCTCACAAAAGTGAGTGCACCCGTCAAATTGTTCCCAAGGGACAAATCTAAAGAAATGAAAATTGGATATACTTTACAGAAGTCAATATGCAGCTTGTGTAGCAAAATTGATTTACTGTCCTCTAAAAATAACTCAACCTACAGCCATTATTATCTAAATAATTGGCAACAAAACTGAATACACCCTAAGTGAACATGTCAAAACTGTGTCCAAAGTGTCTATATTTTGTGTAAGCAGCATTGTTATCTACCACTGCCTTAATCCTTCTGGACATGGAATTCTGCTTGTTGTTGCTGGGATCCTCTTCCACCCCTGCATAATGACACCACAGTGCTGCTGGATGTTAGACACATGGTGCTTCTCCACCTTCCGCTTGAGGATGTGCCACAGGTTCTCAATATGGTTCTGGTATGGAGACCTACTTGGCCACTACATCACCTTCACCTTCAGCTTCCTCAGCAAGGCAGCTGATATCTTGCTGTTATGTTTGAGGTTGTTATCCTGTTGGAAAACTGCTGTCTGAGCTCTGACAAGCTGACCTTCCTCTTCTGCAACCTCTAAAGCAGTGCTGGCAGCAATCATGCATCTGTTTTTTGAAGCCAGCTTCCACATCTGATGCACAGCAGATCTTTCTTATAGACTAGACAATCTTTGAGGAACAATAATAGCAACAATAATAATTCTCAAATCCCCAGAGAGTTCATTGCCATGAAGCACCATGTTCAACACGCAGTGGTCAGTATGAGAGAATTGTACCACCAAATTTTATCTACTCTATTACATGACACACAAATTTGTATGGTCCTCTCATGCCGACAAAAACATGAACATGGTGAATAGGAAACGGTGCTTTGTATGGTTCAACGATGTACAGCTGTTACTGTGTACTCACTTTTGTTGCCAGCTATTTTGACAATAATGGCTGTATGCAAGTTATTTTCAGAGGACAGGAAATCTATATCGCTATACAAGCAGCACACTGACTACTCTAAAAGTGTTCTTTCTTTTGTGAGATACTGTATATGTATCTATAAATATATACTGAATATCATCAAGACTAGATTAAAATACTATATACAGTAGACCCTGTATTGCTCTGAGGCCACAGTGCTGTTAAAAAGCTAATTATGAAAATCACATCAGAAACAATAAAAATAATAAAGTGACAGATATAGGGAACATTATGTAAGACATTGGAGTTTACTACAAGGTGAAATGATTGGGTCTATAATGCCCATATAGAGCAATGAAGCAGGATAAGGGGCCCTAGGATGACTCGCCCGTCATCAAAATAATCTTAGGCTTAGGCTAATAGGATTGTTCTCTCCATGCCACCGGTCCTCTCTAAAGCAAAGCTATACGTGAGGTTGATAGAGCAAAACATTGCCACGTGAATTACATTTGTCTAAAAACATCATGCTTCATTCAAATCTCTCTCTGGTCTTAATTTCCGTTGCACACACTTCTGATTAACGCTTCAGCCAGAACAGAAAGTAAGTAAAGTAGGGAAAGCAACAGCAGTAGGGATGATCAGCCAGGGCTATAGACAGTACCTCTTCACCTTACAGAGAGAGAGAGAGAGAGAGAGAGAAAGAGAGAGAGAGAGAGAGAGAGAGAGAGAGAGAGCGAGAGCGAGAGAGAGAGAGAGACAGACAGACGCACCAAAAAGCAAGACAAGCAACACAGCTACCAGTATCCCACACTTAACCAGAGTTTGTGATTAAACGCAAACATCCAGCAAATTAATAAATGGTACTAGTTTGAGTGCTTGGAACAAAATGTGGTTAGTTCAGCAGTAAACTGGATCTAGTGAAAATGAGCACCTATTTCGGCACAAGAGCAGCTCAAACAGCCTGTGCCTGCCAACAATGAGTATGTTTCATTTTTATGCACACTATCAGTTAAACTCAGCTTGCACTATAATCAATATCAGCTAGTAACAGCCTTCAAGACGAGTCTGTCCTTAAGTGTCATGTTTTGAACAAAAGAGACAATCATCCGTCTGCCTCAGGTCACATCCATTTACACTTCTAATGCTCATTTTGACAATCAGTTCTGCTACATGTCCAAACATCGACTTGTTTACTATAACTTTGACTAGAAATAGCAGGGTTGTTGCCGAGCAGCACATCTCAGCTTCTAAAACACAACAGCGACCTTTCAACAACAGCAGCGATGTGGAAAAACAGCACAGTTGATGAATCAGAAAAAAAAACTAAAATTTAGGAAGCAATAAATTTTGGCTTCCAAATGTAACTAAACATAACGAATGCCATAATAGTTTTCATTAGACCTGCTAGAAAATATTCTGAAGCATGTAATCACAGGTGCTACTTTTTATAGTGCTGAAACACTGATCTACGATTATCAGAAAGCCAGAGGCAGTACCCACCTAGAGGTGCAACTCTGTTAGATTGGCAACAGAAGAACCATGACATGTTCCACTGCACATGTCACGTCACAGGACACCATCACAATGGCATAAAAAACATTCAACCATCACTATATAACGCTTTTGTATGGATTGCAGTGTCCCACTTGCAGTGCGTCACCCATTGCCCTGTCCATCAAGGCCCGCTACAAATGTGAGATCATGGTGGCTTCATGCTAAACACACACACCTTGCTTTGTTAAGAGGATAAAAGCAGGCAGAAGATTACAGTGTCTCAGGTTTGCTTTCTGATTGGTTTTGGATCTTTCCAGCTCTCTCTCTCATTCTCAGCTGTCCCTGATTAACAAATTAAACTTCTTCTAAATATATCTGCCTATTAGCACAAGCCAACTGTTTTTGTAGTTCATATCTCTTTTTATAGTTCCCAAAAAAAAAAGAAAGAAAGAAAGAACTAAAAGATAGGGACATGGACATAATATTGTTTGTAGGAATAAGACAGCTATGCATTTTCTACTCCTCTCACGTGATGACGCGATGAGCATTCAACATTCACCCGGCGCTACAGCTGGGAATCTAATCATGTCTTAAAGTGCAGTTTATTGATCGAACCGGCCTGTGGAATAGTCAATCACAAACTAATGATTTTCTTTCTCCAATAACAATCTATACTATTTTAATTCTGCACACCTGATTAATACACTAGAAATTTAAGTTGCTGGTCAATGAACTGATTTACTTAGATTTTTTTTCCCCTGTTGCATTTGTCAACAGATAAGTATAACGCTTCCTTAACTAGCTTCCCACAAGTCTAAATTACAGGTCAGAGTATATTTCTACAAATAATTTATGCTAATGATCTTGTACGCCTTAACATGAAGAGCTTGTGGTTTATGGACACAGTAACAGTACAGAATATATTTGTATACTGTATCATTACAGTTTCTCTTCACTGGAACGCAGTCGAGGAAGCTGAGTTTTATGATTTGCCAAGGTTGGAGTGGAAGAACTCAATTTTATATATATATGCATCACTATTGATTTGCTGTCTATTGTGGAAATGTCTTAAGACAAATATTTTTATCATAATTCCCATCCTAACTGAGAAAACACAAGGTGACTGTGCGAGTATGATATGACTAACAAGGTCATAAAAACCCAGGTTTAGAACCCGGTGCTGTGCGGGCTGGCAGGGTGGTCAGGAAGGAGGCAGTATGAAGGGAGATGGGAGGAGAGTGGATGCAGTCACTTGCCCCCCCCCTGAGTGTCAGGCAGTGGGTAATAACTGGGTGGTGGTGACAGCTGCAGCGTTGCAGAGTAACATCCCCCTCCTCTTAACAGGACTGGGTATGTGTTCAGCAAGTGGGAAGTGGAGCCTGTCACTTGCTATTATCACACACAGATGCCTCTCCCCCAGCTGAAGAGAGTCACTGATGCTTGATGTGTGTTGGTGAATAAAAGCCTAGTTTATGTTTTGTCAGAGGTGCTTCTTAGAAAATACCTGGAACACTCAGGCTGTCTATGAAACCTGGTAGGCATAACAGTAAACATACAATATCTGTAATATCAGGTGAAAGCAAATGTTTTGTTGTTGTCTGTTCAAACATGGTGTCATGCTTGAACAAGAAGGTTACAGGTTTCTTATCAATTCTTTCTCATCTAAGAAAGATTATATAACGAGCAAAAAAGTCATATGCAAGATGCTTTAAAAAGTTGTTTTTAAAATATAAATAAAAATAAATTGTTTAGGCTAGGTGGCTTGTGGATTATTAAGTTACCACCTACTACATTACACTAATTTGACTAGTTCTCTCTACACATTGACTCCATAAAATATAAGATACAATACCACTGCACTTACTGGGGAAAGAATAGTATTTCTACTAATGTAAAGAAATACATAACATGAAATATTAATATATATATTACGATCAGCTTCAAAATTTAAAAAGCCTATATACAGTAATATCAACACGGTCCCACAATACAACCACTGCTACTTTAAAAGGACAGAGCTGAAGTTATACGCATAAGAACAGCATGCACATACACTCAAACACTGCAGTGCTTTTATGCCTCTTGAGGAGCTTTAAGCTAGTGGTTAATATAGCAGTACTGGGCAGTGCCACTTACAGTGTGTGACACCGGCCAGTGTCTGGTAGAAGGTGGGTGTGTCGCTGTCGTCAGTCAGAGTGACACACACGCCTCCAGAGAGCAGCCAGCGGGAGAAGGTGAACGCCTCTTTGTTTTGTAGCAGCCAGTTTTTGAACTTCTCATAATTTACCTTTTCACCCTGCCACAGAAACACAGAAAGACTTGCAGAATTCAGCATGCTGGTGACAAAACCGGCTACGACTAAACAATCGTCTGTCCTGGTGTAAAGAGTTCATTAATATGATCTAATAAATAATATGTTAGTTGTTAATCACCATTGATGATAATAAGGGACATATTACTGAGGAAGTTATTAGCTTTAATAAATATTGTCACATATATAACTGGATAAATTGATGCCTTTTGATTCCTTAAAACTTTATTTGATTTGTTTAATTATATACTCAGTCCACAGCAGTGTTAAATTCTGGATCTGATTGGTCACAAAGTTTTGATTCATTTTCTATAACACCACTTGTTAGGAAGCTGAAACACATGACATAAGGCTATAAATAAAACCAGGTCATAATTAAATAAGTGTGCAATTTAAAACCGTCACTATTTTACAAACAATGTACAATGTATAAGGGATAATAAGGTTTACTCAAGGACTTTGTAACACAGGTAAAGCTGTTCTATACCACACAGGAAGTTTAAAAGACAGAAGACTTTTTGTGGTTTCTCTGAAACATGAGAGGATGCTATTTATTTATTATTAAAAAGAAAATGGAGTTTGAGGAAACAACTGCAGATGCTGTAATGTAAGTGATAACAGGAACTAACCTGAAGATTTCATTATAAACAGTATGTGTCACTTTGTTTTATGCCAAAAAAAATGGTGGAAACATGAAACATTGAATATGGCTGCTTTTATTATGCTGCAGGTGCAGTTTATAATAAAAATAAGTAATTAACATCTTACCATGCTCTGTAGCATGTAAAATAAATGCTGAGCATGTCAGGCGGACCGCAATAATGGAACAAAATAACAAGAAGAAAAGATATATGGCCTTGAAATATAATACTTTATAGACACACAGACTGCAACAGAAAATAACGCTCAACTGGCTGGTGTTTCAGTAGAAACAGTGATTAAAGTAGTAGCTACATTTCGATTTATAAGAACTACATCAATATACAGGACTGAAAATTCTGCCCAAGAGCACATATCCAATGACAGTGATGCTCCATCGGTAGACAATCGGTAGATATCTCTCTTTCTCTCACACATACTCCCACACTTTCTCTCTCTCTCTCTCTCTCACACACACACACACACACACACACACACACACACACACACACACACACACACACACACACACACACACACACACACATACACCTTACAAGCCAATGACATAATTATTAATCCAGCTAATTAATACAATGTCTACACACAAAAATAACCTAAAAGTAAACCACTTGAGTTTTTTATAATTAGAAAGAAAAAAGTCCAAACACAGTCAGAACATGTTCATGTTTATAATAAATAAAGACGACACACGCACGTACACACGCTCACACACATGCTCAAACGCACGCACACACTTTCTCAGTTCTGTGTTACTCCTCCGAGGCACTTGACAGAATAAAGGTTTATTAAGCTGGAAAGCTACATAGATGTACTCGATATATAGTCCCAACAGGATTGAAATAATTATTAAAATATTGAAAAAGCTCCATCTACACTCTTACAGTTCCTAAGTTAGTGATTGTCTTTAAGTGATCTCAAAAAGAAGAGGAGAAAAGAAAATATGAGTCTTAAATTTGCTTATTGTTGTCACTCAACACATTTTTTTGTTTTGGAAGATTCAGAGAGCTTGTTCCATCCTCCTGCTTTCCTTGTCAACCTCTGGCTGATTTCTTGGCAGGTGCTGATTGGGAGGGCAGCAGTCGCTGCAGCTGCTGAGCCCAACAGGCAGTTTGATTAGGTGATATTGACATGGCACTGAAGAGTTAAGACCTTGCTTGTGAGAAATCAATCACAGGGGTTGGCTAGTGCATCTGTGAGAGAGTGTAATAAAGTCTGAAATGCTCTGACCTCTAAGAAGCACTTCCTCAGTGAGGGTGGGACTTCCCCATCCACAGCACGGAGCCTGCTCTCTACTTCCTCTCGCACCACGTAGCTGCCCGAGTCACTGGCAAACAGGCTGAAAATATCTGAAGACAGAAGACCCTGAGGTGACTATTCAATCTCTCAAAAACAGAAACACACACATACACAAAAACTCACACACACACACGTGTAACACAGATCACAATTCTTATCAAATTTGTACAGACAATGTGCACATCAATCACAGTTGTCATGGTGTGACGTTGTGCTGCATGGACACAACATCGATAAGGAACATTAGCCTGCACTGTTGCAGAGAAATCCCAGGACTGTGATACTACTCTTAAATACCTGATATCATGTGCTGCTAGAAGCTGCAGCGGTGTTTCTTTATGACACAAAACAGCCTGCTCAGGCTTATTTTAATAAGAAGGTAAGTTTATAGTAGATATGTGAATATGGCGGCTTCAGGCAGGCTGCTGGGCTGCTATTTTTAAAAGGCACTGTGGCACACCCACTGGGAACGAATGCAGTTCTATGCAATAAAAGATAAACACTCGTATGCTTCTGGTTTAATGGGACAAAAACAGTTTCTATAAAGCACACAGCTCTTAAAAAAGAGACACATATATAGGGTACCAACTTGTACACAATCAAAGGTGCACATTTACATTTGGCTTTTTCCTCATCACGTCCTCTCGTCAACAGCACCAGGCCAATGATAAGATTGTTGAAGTGGAGCCCTTTTGCCGTACCTCCAAATGAGTTGTAGATAACCTATAGGGAAAAGAAAGATACAGCTGTGTGTAGGCACTTAAATGTAAAACAATCAGTGAGTGAAAACAATTATTTGACAATATTCTGTACACACTCTATACAGAAGGTTAAACAGGGCTGAGTTAATAAGCAGGAAGCAGCACACAATTCCATTTAGACAACTTCTTAATTGATTTACTGGAAATGATTTACTCTGGTCGTGGTGGATCCGGAGATTATCCTAGGACTAGTGATGCACATAAAATACAACCTGGATGGTACCAATACATGCACCATGTTCACACACACAAACACACACACACCTAGAAGAAATTTATCACAGTTAATAGTCTACTTTAGGTGTGGACAAATAATAAATTAATTTGCATAAACATAATGGACACATGAAATGACTAAAGAAATGCCCATTGCCATGCTCTGGTTACCCAGAATAAGGGGTAGTTAATGTAATGTAGCAGCATAGCAAGTTAGGCATTAATAACCAAGGAGTAGATGTGTTCTCTGGGGACAGTTGGCTCTGTGTATCCAGTCATCAGAAACTTTCAAATACAAAAAACTCACAGCTCAACGTGAGAACTACTTCTCTGTTCTTGCGTCAATTGTAGATTATTTTATTTGAGTCTAGATATAGGCAGCATTTTTTACTGATATGTCTAACCATGTAAAGTATGAAGCAGTTATTTGATGGCTTTGCACTGTACTAATGGGGTTAAGGTTTTCAGATACTTGCATGTTTCTTGAATATAATCCTAGCAGTAAGGCGTTAGCACTCGGAATGGGAAGCACTGTTTCAGCACCTAGATCTATCAAACCAATATGAAACACCATCAACCAGTTAAGTGCTTGTATTACATCAGTCAGTAGGCAGAAGGGATGTTTTTCTTTCTGTCTGGCTGTTGGATGAGAAGAGAAAACAAACCCTGATGCCCTCTATGAGTTGTGTGTGTGTGTGTGTGTGTGTTTGGGGGGGTCACACAAATATCTGAGGACACTAAATCTGCTTCTCTCAAGAGCCTGAGTTAGTGAAGTGTCCACAGCATACCAACAACTGTTTTTTGTTTTTGGGACGTTTGAGGAATAGAAAGAACTGGGTAGAAAGTGAACATGGACAGAACATGCAAAACCTCCACACAGAGAGCAACCAGTGCTCAAAATTGAGCTTGCTGGGCATCTGTGACTTGGCAAAGCTACAGCTGTGCCATTGTGCCCTACTAATAATAGTACTGAAGTCTCTACATGGTCCATTTCAGGCATTTACATTGAAAACTCCTACTCACAGTATGAGCATTGTTATGGGTTAACGCCGCCCATATCCACCCGAGCAGGCGTGACTGTCTGAGAAGATTGTTACTGTTATACTGCTTGTATTGGTGCATGAATCAGCCTCTTCCTATGTGTATAGGTGAATGTGTGTGTATGATGTGAGGGGAATGTCCACAAAGCTGCCTAGAGCTCAGAGCAGGAACTAAAACGATTCCAGGAAAGAACACCTGCTTGTTGTGAAATCCCAGTTCAAAGGAGATTTAGCTGTGTGTTAATAATATATCCAACACTAATAGATACAGTACCTCACATATGTATAGCACAACGCATACAAAAACAACTGAACACTGTTTAGGGTTGCTGGGGAAAAAATGAAAACAACACAACATCCAGTGACTTTTAATCACACAACTACCCGCTGAAGTAAAGCAGGAAATGATGAATGTGTGTGGTTTATAATTCTGCCACGTCAGAAGGCAGGAAGGTGATGACATTATTCACAATGGGATTTTGAAACTCCGTAGATGCAGCCAGTTCGCTGCCTAGGTGTCAATGCGGCTAAACGAGACTGCTTTGGCTTCCTCCAGGATCATTTATCTCTGTGATGGAATGAACTGCAGCCTCTCGCCATCACTGCCTACTCAGGGACACAGAGTGAAGTGTCACCCTGTGTCTAGAGGCTGGAGATCAACTTTCCCAAGGTCTGACACACAAGCATCCTCTTCTCATAAGGAGAGTTTAGGTACATGTGTGCATGTATGTGTGAAAACAAGCCTGAAGGTGTTTGTGGTGACAAAGGGGTTGAGTGATAAGAAAACCAAGACATGCTTACTATCTGTACTCACAGTTTCTTTGTCTTTTGACCCTGCCGTTGCATTAGACATGCTAAACAGATACATCGGTTTGAAGGACGCACAGAAGCATGCTTGAATCTCAGCCCCTTGTTAGTGTACTTGTTAACAGAAGACCCTTTTGATAAAATCATTCCATGCTGTCTAGGCAGAGACGAAGGTTTTGAAAGTTCTAAATATATCTCTGCTGCTACAATATGGCACACTATTTGTAGCTGACAGGTTTTTTTTTTAAAGCGACATCTAGAATCTCTGCAGCAAATAATTTCACCGTTAAACCAAAATGAAATTCACAAATAAAATAAATAAATAAATAAATTTTTAAAAAAATGGAAATTATAGCCAAATGATTTGAGGAAAGAACCTGGGATTGCAATTGACTACAGAAGGAACTAAAGCCTGTCAGGTACCTGAATTAACAAAATCCTTCCATTTTGTATGACAAAACCATGAGGGATATTTTTCTGAAAATAAATCTATATATAGGATGAGGTAGATGATGAGTTCAGAGTTGGTTGAAGCAAAACCTGCAACGAATGTTCAGAGCTACAATTTACATCCGATCGCACAAAAGAAATAATCATATATCGGTTTTACTCAATTTTCACACAGCTCTTGCTTTCTCTGAGATGTGTTAATCACAACATCTTTTTGAGCTACTGCTTCTGCTATACCACAGGACAACATTTGAATTGTACTTTTCCAGTGATAATACTTTACCTCTCAGGCACCATAAGATCACTGTATAATATTATCCTGACCTTGACGTGTGTGCAGGACTATTTATTGCTCCCCAAATCTCACTCCCACCTGCTTGGAATTCTGACCAATCCTGCCCACTCCTGCAGTTATTTCAGACTGAATCTGGCTGCATAACTAAATAAACTTAAATGGTTAACAAACTTTGTGCAAACACACTTTTCTTCATCTCAGCCTTAATTTTTCCTGCAAGCTACATAACTGCTTGCAGCGCCTGCCAGCATGAGAGTAATGATGCTCCCATGACTTTATTGTTGCATACTTTTACCAAATGTTATGTCAGAAACAAGGCAATGAGTGTGGATGAAACCTTTTTAGAAGGAGAATAATGCTCCATACATGATCCTCTTCAAGTGTCCACATACAATGTTGTGATGTGCCTTGGTTTTTTTTTTTTAAAGATGCGAGAGTTACTCTATTCTGTCAGTATCCTGGTTTCGAGAGCAAACCAGTTTGTTTACGGTCACAGTGCTCCTTCCTAAGCACATAATCTTGACACAGTTTAGGCATCGACGTTTCTGTTTTGGACATACCTTATGTTCAGTCAGCAGTTTACAAAAAGGAAGTAAAAGTCCATCTAAACAATAGTAATGTGAATCCCTCTCTGCATTTCTTTTTTCCTGTTGAACTAAAAGATAATGGTGTCACATCAAGACATCATGCAGTCTGCCTGTAGCAGACTAGCAACATGACCAACCATGCAGCAGTTTCAGATCTAATTACAAGCTCCTGGGCATTAAGGGATGCAATTTGAAAGCTGAGCATTAGAGATACGAAAGCCTTTCGTCACACAAAACCGGGTGCTTGCTGTAGTCCTAATGAGGAACATCATTAACTTGCAGATGGCTGTTTAAGGCAACTTTAGGAAGGGGGGGGATAAATACAGGAGCTTAAAAAGATTTTGATTCCAACTTTCTGTCTGAGGCATGTCTCCATGGCAAATCCAACATGAACACTATTTTAAAAGTCTGATATGGTACTTAAATGAATGGGATGGAGAAAAATGAACGCCCTAGGCATTATAGTGAAGGCAGCGTTAAAATACCGTGTTTCCAGTCGAGTAGATGTTTGGTCAGTTCATATCTTAATGAGTGAACTGAATTAAAAAAAAATAAAGTAAAGCATATTTCCACACAAAGGAAAAGTACAGTAAGCAGCACAGCACTGTTAGACAGAAGCATGGGTAGAACCTTTTGCTTAAGGGCATGATGACTCAGGCAGGAAGTTTATTATTGACAAAACATTTGCAGCAGTGACAAACCATTAAAGTGGTAGGCTGACTCTGGGACTGATAGAAACAAGTGGGTGCAATTTTGGTAGTAGATGAGGTAAGCACCGAGAGAGCGGACATTGTGTGTTGGCACATTAGTTTACCTCCGCAACTTTGGGTGGAACACCATCTCCCAACACCTCTTTGTAGAAGCACTGTTGGGACATGTAGGCAGACAGGCCACTGGTCCTCTTAAATGCATCTTTCAGCCTCTTGAGCTCCACATCAGTAACTGTGAACAGACAAACATTATATGCACATTGTGAATAAATATATGTGTGTATATATATATATATAAACTCTTACACTGTTTCCAATCAGATGCTAGCATATTCTCCTCATTCATGACGTTTTCATAAAGCTTATATCACGTGTGCACCCTGTCAGTCTGCTTTCCTCAAAACCGCCTATAAAACGTGTGAAATGACTTTTTTTTTTACACAAGACAATAAAATCACACCAGGTATGACTTTGAAAACGCAAACTGCTGAAAGGTCAGTGCTGTCAGCGCGGCATTCTGAATGCTCTGAGAGTTATGAGGACAGGCATAAGCCCGAGTCAGCAATTCTATCTTAATTGCACAAGCGCATACACACACACCACTTTTACAGCTCTCTGATATCCTGATATCAGTTTAAAACAGACACATTTACAGGAGCCCTTAACTGTTCTCTCCAAGACTTTCATTGTGTACATCTGAAGTACAACCTACAGTATTTGCTTTAATGACTGAAGCCTAGAAGTTTAAATCCTGATGATGCCACAGCCATTCGTACCCAGGAATCTAGGAAGTGAACCTGGCTATAGGTTGTATTTACTCTCCCTGTCAAATCAGTGTGACACTAATCAACTGCAAGCATCTGTAAGTTTGGTGTGTAGATGGGGTAGATAATGCATTCATCCATTTGTGTTCAAAGCACGAGAAGCAGGCAGATGGTTCTGCATGTGTCGGAGTTATGCTAGAGCTGGCTAGAACGTGGGAATAGAAAGATGTCCAAAATTCAAAAGAAGATGAAAACAAATGGAGATTTACATAATGTGTGGCATAATTATGCCCACATGATAACAGTGTAATGGACTTTCCCCTGTACAACCATAATGATAACCAAGAAGGTAAATGTGACTTGAGAATGTATGGAATGAATAATGTCTTCATGTGTGAAATGATGGTGGTTGAGTGATTGCAGTGTAGTCATTCAGATTCCTGGGAACCACAATCTCCCAGGATTTAAAGTGGGCCATTCACATAGACTACATTGTGAAAAAGGCTCAGCAGAGGTTGTACTTCCTTCGCCAGCTGAGGAAGTTCACCCTGCCACAGGAGCTGCTGAAACAGTTCTACACTGCCATCATTTAATCCATCCTCTGCACCTCAGTAACTGTTTGGTTCAGCTCAGCTACCAAATCTGACCATTGGCACAACTCTCCCCACTCTCCAAGACCTGTATTTCTCCAGAGTGAGCAAAAGGGCAAAGCCAATCACTCAGGACCCCTCACATCCAGCACACTCCCTCTTTGAACCGTTGCCATCTGGTCGACGCTACAGAGCCCTTAGCACCAGAACAACCAGACACAAAAACAGTATCTTCTAGGGCTGGGCGATAAAACGATAAATGCTATGTATCGCGATAGACACGTGATAGATATCAATAAAAAATGTGTTCGATAAAACTTTCCATATTTTTTATTCTTCGTCGGAAGAAAGTAGAGGTTGTGAAGCAAGTTTGGTTGCATTAACAAAGGCACTCACTCTCCTAGCAACCTAGCAATGTAGGGAGTGACACGCTAACAGCCAATCATGTAACAGTATCATGTTTGGTTGCACCATATCATTGTCTCGTGCTGGTCTGCTGGATTCATCTTCAGTAACCAGCGACTGATAAGCAGAAAATGAGCACCGGAAATTGTAAATAAAAGAGGAAAAGTCAGCTCGCCAGTATGGCAGTTTTTTGGATATTATAAGTCTGACCGTAGTCAGATTAATATTGTCTGCAAATTATGCAAGACCGTCATCCCTGTTTATATTTAACACTTTGCACTATTTTATTACACTTTATTAAGCATTTCTTACATTTTCTTTCATTTTGCATCTTAAATGTTAAGAGATAATTGTTAAGTGTTCACTGTGACTTTAGACTTATGTTTACATTTTTATTATTTGAGTTTTCCATGGTTGTTGACATTTCTGTCTTAATAACTGAGAGGATTCTGATCAGAAGAAGGTTAAATTTAACATAAAAATGTTTAAATATAATATATTGTCCTTATTATAAATGGGTCAGAAAAAATAACAATAATTATCGATATCAACCGATATGAAACACTGATATCGTGATACAGTTTTCAGCCATATCGCCTAGCCCTAGTTTCTTCCCTCAGGCAATCCATCTGATGAACACTTGACGTACACGGAACACGCAACAAAATTCTTACAAATTGCACATTTTTTACATACAAACTGTCTATATTATATGTGTATTCGTGTCAACATCATTCTGTTACACTGTGGAGCTTCTGTCACTAAAACAAATTCTGCGTATGTGAAAACATACCCGGCAATAGACATCTTTCTGATTCTAATTCTGATAAAGAATCTTGAAAGGAATCCCCATCATTGCCTTTTCACACATACCTATGAAACCTGCATGGTATATGTTATCGTAGAGCCCCTGAACCACAGCTAGTATGCTCATTGTAGAGCAGCTGTGGTACTTTCCAGTTAAATGAGCAGCAAAAAGATGCCCTGATGCTGTGAAGGCTGTTTTTCTTGTCTGACCTGGATAAGACAAGCCTCGGAATGCTAACAAGAAGCTGAACAAGTGGAGATCATCTCCTGTCATTTTCATACTCTCTGTACTGTAACTCTTCAGAGGGAGAAAAACAGAAGGATGCACTGATCCAGAATTATGTCTAAGCCAACCACTGAAGCTACACTGGAGTCTGCCTCAACAGGTGGAGCGTTTAAACCCGTACTGAAGACTGCAACATAATCATAAAACACTATTTATTACTGACAAGACGCTTGATCCACTCCGTGATCAGAGTTAATAATCTTCTACCTGCCAAACATGAACCATCTTCCATGAGAGAAATGTGGTTATATATTTGTGCTATGGCGGCACAAGGCAATTAAAAATTCATGAATTTAAAGCTGAGGAAAGAATAAAAAGCCTATGAGGTAATAAAAATGGCTCGGGGTCAATCAAGGGCTGCAAAGATACCAAATTTATCCATACACATCTCCCATTTCAAAGGCCATAGATCAGTTCTGTCTGCTAAAGAAGGAAGACACGGTAGATCCTCCAAATACATTCACATTACGAGGAGACCATTTTCTAGTCAGGCAGGTCTATGTAGAGTTGTAAATATTACTGCACCTGCTAGAGCAGAATTATGTTTGAAGGCATGATGTGACGTCTGATTATTTGGGATAAAACCATCTTCCAATGTATTCCGTTCTTTATTCTTCGTTCATTATCATCGTCATCATCATTGCAGTTTTTGGTTCGGTGGTGCTGTTATTATTGTTATTATAACTAACTATGCCGAACCATGAAGGAACTAAAATCATGGTCACATTCACATAGTGAAAAACAGTAATAATGTGAGGGTGTGAGGGAATACTCGTAGTTCTTAAATCATTACAGACCAATTAAATAGTTTGCTCTGGCAAACGTCCAGGCCGTAATGTGAGGAAATGCTCAAGTGCTAAGCAAATCATGAGACTAGTTTCCATGACAGATTATTCTGAGACTGAGAGACTGCTGCTACTTCAGTATGCATGAAGAAGTGGAAAAATGACTGAGCGAGAGTCTTACTAAAATGAAGTAAGAGTAATTTCTGTGTCTGATCATTCCCGGACTGTAGCGAAGAAACTCGTTATATACATATATAAGAGTTAAACATCAGAGCTCAAAGTCAAAAGGCACATTTGAAAGAGAGAGAGACGAGTTGCTGGCTAGAGTATCTGCCCTATCGGCAAGATTATTAGTAAGCAATAATGTACTAATTCATCCTACTGAAAAGAGCATTGCTAAAATTTTAGTCTTGATCATAATCCTTTAAAGATTTGGACTAATTAGTCTCACATGGAACACAGGAGCGGAGTGTGGCTTGTTAACATGCTGGAGAAAATAAGAAGAAAATGTAAAAAAAAGGTTTCCCACTGGGGCCTGGGTTGACATTTCACCACTTTGAAATGACAGTCGCAGCAACACACCCCCACATAAATGACTACAGCCTTTTCTGTCTCTTTGATTTCCTCTGCTTCCTTCCAGTATCAAATATTCCCAGTACTGAAGGCAGAAAGTTAAATCCAAAATATGCAGGATTATTTATTTGACTTGAGCCTCTTCAGGATGCTTCGCATTTACAATTAAACTAATTCCAGCACTCTCCTACTCAGAAATGTGACCTACTTTTCCCATTATTCCAAGCTCCTAAAACATAGGACTGTAAGTAGAACCTGTAATTCCATGCTCAGCTCAAATTACACGCATGTTACATGAAGAAACATGAACTAGGATCCAGTACTAGTAGTTTAACTATGTTCAGCCAGGCAATGTATAATATCCTAGGGCATCGAAGCTCATATTGTGTTCACATGCATTTACAATGCATGAGCACCAGGGTACAATTTAATGGTTAAGGTGCCATGGAAGGAGTGACGATTTACAGTTACAAAAGAAGGGTGTATTGTATTGTATTGTAATGCCGACACGCTGGAGGTCATCACAAAGACCGCATTGCCAGCTGTCTTACCAACATCATGGCACAGCGGCCCTACAAAAACATAAATAAAAAGAAAAGCCCTGATATTCATGACTATAAAAATCAATCAATCTAGATATAAGTAATATAAATATCAACACAGTTCTTGACCTTGTATTACAGGGTCTGTCTAGGTAAACGTATAAGATAAACAAGTTGATGAAGGCATCAGCTTTTTATATTCCAGCTCAGCAACGGCTAAACTTCTGAGAGACTTTATCAAAATTCTGTGATCGTGAACGTGGATTTTTGAACACTGACCAGGATGAACCTTCTTATTCTGTAAGATTCTGTTTTTTCCCCTGAAACCCAGGATTTTTGATGATGTTCGACCAATACCTTTGAACAATTCTATTGTAAAATGCTTAATCTTAAATCAGAGTGAATCTGGAGCCTGTCCTGGGAACACTGGGTATGAGGTGAAAATACACCCTGGGTAGGATGCCAGTCCATTGCAGAGCGCACTCACACGCGCGCACACACACAGTCTCACACGCGCGCACACACAGTCTCACACGCTCGCACACACAGTCTCACACACACAGTCTCACACACACAGTCTCACACACACAGTCTCACACACACAGTCTCACACACACAGTCTCACACACACAGTCTCACACACACAGTCTCACACACACAGTCTCACACACACAGTCTCACACACACAGTCTCACACACACTGTCTCACACACACTGTCTCACACACACTGTCTCACACACACTGTCTCACACACACTGTCTCACACACACTGTCTCACACACACTGTCTCACACACACTGTCTCTCACACACTGTCTCTCACACTCACACTCACACTCACACTCACTCTCACACTCACTCTCACACTCACTCTCACACTCACTCTCACACTCACTCTCACACTCACTCTCACACTCACTCTCACACTCACTCTCACACTCACACTCACACTCACACTCACACTCACACTCACACTCACTCTCACACTCACTCTCACACTCACTCTCACACTCACTCTCACACTCACACTCACACTCACACTCACACTCACACTCACACTCACACTCACACTTAGGATTCACCAACCCACCTGCTGTCATGATTTTGGACACTGAATTAAACTTGTCTGAGTAAGTTCATGCTAATAACATTTATTCTGTGTATTAAACCTAGATAACATTAATAAAAAATTAACAAAAATATTATTTACTAAAGTCAGCTACAGTTAGTGATGGTCACTTCAATTTCCAAATTTTTGTATGGTCAAATATTCGGGTTTCACGTGTGACCTATATATAGAAATCAAGACGGTTTGATTATGCATTGCAGCTCGGGTTAACAGCTTTGTGTTCTTACTTTTCACTCATTTGATATTTTGGTCTCCTTCATATGTTAGATGTATGATAGCTTATAAAGGCATAACAATAACTGATAAATAAACTTCGCCTACTTGCTCTTTTAATTTAGCAACTGCTGCTGAGATTAAAACTAAAATGATGATACATCATTCGACTTAATTAGGCTAGGAATTAAATAAACCAAGCCCTTTAATCAGTTACGAGAGCAAACAGTTGGCAATGGATTCTAGTCCTTCATTAAGTTCACTCCCTTTGGGTGTCCAGACTGAATTAATAAGTAAATCATCATATAGCAATGCCATGGTGAAGGAACACTCACATGGTATAATGACCAAAACTAGGCGTCCTTGTTCTAACTGATCAAATATTACCTGGTGATGTAGAACCAAATAGCAGGTGGTGCAAAGATGGGCTTTGCTCATGTGTTGAAGCACTAATGCTGTGTTATTAAAGAAAGGGTTTGCTCACAAATGTCACACTTCAGTTGGTGGAATAGGTCTGTCCAACGACTGAGAAACATCTTATTCCACTTATCTATGTTATTTCCAAATGTACTTTATCTGGCATTGTCAATAGTAAACAAAGCCATCCTCTTATATACTGTAGGTACGGGTCAGTACAGAAACTGGGGCTTGCAGGTGTAATTCCAGCACACACACACACGCGCACCCAACCAGACACACACTTTTCCAATAAAATGAACAGGATGCTTTTATTTTCAGCTAATGGTGTATCACTTACTTGATTTGCCAGAGTATTTTCCCTAGGGTTACAAGAGAGAAGCAATCACATCTGTCTCTCTCCTTTCTACCGTCACTTGTTACAATATATACGCTTTCTGCTAGTAATGTGAGAACTTTTACACATTGTTCACTCTAACACAAGCGAGTGTGGCAGATTGGTTAATCTGTTTTGTTCACTTTTTTAGTATTCATAAGCAATGTAAAACTTCATGCAGCTTAAACATGGTTATGAGGTTTGCCACATATCTTTGATTTACGTTTGATTCACACCTCCCCCCTTTATGCATGGACATTCATGTTCTTCACGTGCTAAGGGGTTTTCTTCAGGGTACTCCAGTTTCCTCCTCCAGTCCAAAGACGTGTGTTGCTGACTGACTGACATCTCTAAAATGTCCCTGGTGTGTGTCTGTGTTTGTGATTGCACCCAGTCCCCAGAAAATCCCCGGTACAGTGCTCTGGAAATCAAAGCATTAGAAAAGTCTTGTGTATTTGTATAATGAAAATATTAGGTTGTCAATAAGGCTAGATGGCACAATCTATTATCTGGCAGATAAATTATAATTAGATGTACACACAGCAGAAAACTGATTTAATATAAATTAAATGCTTAAACCTCCTACTTCCAAAGAGTGATATTGAAAGTACATCAAACTCTGAAGCGAAAGTGAAATTAAGAAGGCAAGCAGGTGAACTGATGTAACAGGGGTCAGCGTTCGTCACGTCACTCTGACGCTAATGTAAATCTCTAAGCGCAAGTGACAAACAGGATGCAAATAAATGCAAAGCAATGACAACACAATACTTATTCAAGGTGGGAGCCGAGTTGGATGTGACTGTCCTTTGGACTGCTAACGTCAGACCTACATCTACCTCGGCTGACACTAACCACACCTCTGAAACGAGATCAACCTGTGCACAGTTACTCCATCTAAATACCCTGGATGTCTTTCACCACAAAATTTATATCAGACATGAATAAATCACTAATGTATAGAATGAACTGGCATAGGCCATACAGGGTTAGACTGCAAATGGGTTTTGGTCTGAGAAAATACACTAGACTTTCTGAATTCTGTAAAATGACCACAAATAAAAGTTAAACCTCAAGCTTACAAACCTATAAAAATATTTCACCAAATTGATGTGGAAATGTATTATTTACCTTTTTTTTTTATTATTATTATTTTTGGTACACTATCATCTTTCAAAGCTCTGAGATTGTTTAACAATTGCAGGATTAAATCAGTCTAAACTTATCTTTGTGTAATTTCTTTTTCTTTGTGTGATTTCTTTTTTCTTTTACATGTCAATCCAAAAACAGACATAAACCTAATCTATTCAGTTTATAATCAGAATCTTCAAACTTTTGGAGAAGACTTTAAACAGTGAGAAAGACACTCAATGGCCAAAAGATTGTTGATATGGCACCAATATGTGGTCGTTCCCCAAACTGCTGCCACTAAGTTGGAAACCCACATGTGTATATAGAGTAGTGCCTGTGGTGTACAAAGCGAACTCCATGAAGACGTGGTTTTGGATGAACTTGAGTGTCCTGCACAAAGCCCTCAACACCACTGAACACCTTTCAGATGAACTGGAAGCCCAGACCTCCTCACACAACATCAGTGTCTGACCTCGCTAATTGCTCTTGTGAGCTAAGGAACATAAATCTCCACCGTCAAGCTCCAAAATCTAGCGGAAAGCCTCCCTAGAAGAGTGGAGGTATATTGAGTAAATGTCTGACTACGTGAAGTGTTTTCCCAGTCTGCCACATCAATAATATAGCCAGCATAAAACTTCCTTCAGCAGGATGTACAAAATATTTCCACACTCTAATCAACTGTGGCCAGCAGGCCTGACATCTCTAATCTGCTCATGAGACACAGCTATTATGCAAATGCAGATACACATTTTTAGCTTTGTTACCACCCGTATGACGAAGCAGATAATCTACTGGCTTTTGGGTTTTTTGGTCTTATAGTAGCTGATGGTTTTTGATTATATATATATATATATATATATCTTTGCAGTAGTCTAGAAGAAGAAGCCTTTATTATTCTCTCACATATAATACAGCCCAGTGAAATTCTTCATTCACATATCCCAAGTTTGGAGGTTGAGGTGAGAGCTCAGGGTCAGCCATGATACAGCTCCCTTGGAATGGAGAGGGTTAAGGGCCTTGCTCAGGGGCCCAAAAGTTGCAGCTTTTCAGAGATGGGGCTGGAACTCGGATACAAGGAAGATCGACAACCCCTTGAGCTTCCACTTACTCACTGCACTTTGACACATCATATACTACATAATCATAGGCATCACTCAGCTGTGTGTTATTTAGCAACTTGCGTTAATTGTGTGACACTCACAGACACTGTACACCTCTTGTACAGGAACGGACAAAACATATGATCTTAACGCTCATCACCTGTGACATTTTATTTCATGTTACTTGTAGATTTATAATCATGGCAGAGATTCCACTTCAAGCATGTGTGTACCAGCATATACGTTTTAGAGCAATCTGATCGTTTCACTCTTGAACTTTGCCTCCGATGAAATTGCCAGGTGTAAATCAGCAACACTATCAACAGATGTGAAAAAGAAAAAAAAAGAAAAAAAAAAAGGAAAAGAAACAGATATCACAATATGTCAGAGAAACATACTGTGACATCAGTATTACTGTCATATTGACCAGCACTGGTGAACAGCAATCTCGCTACTGTCAAAACAATCAGTGACACACAGGATACATCATGGATCCTTTGAGGAACCAGGAACCCAATTTAAGAACCGTGGAGTAAGACGACGTGGATTAAACACTAATGTTTAAAAAATTTTATCACTCCAAGGCATCTAGCTCATGTCAGGGACCAACACGGTCAAACAAACAATTCCCAGCCATGTCGAACATGTCAAACACAAAGTTTCTGCTGTTGTGATGGAAAAACAAACAACAACAAAGGGATCACCGCATGCACTCGGGTTTAATCTCACGGCTTACACCTCACACTGCTGATGACTAAGTGTCATGCTGATTAATTAATGACTGTGGATCAGAGGCACTTACAGGGAGGACAGATTAGTGTATCTGACACGATCTGTGCTGGAGAGACAGAGGAGTTACAAAGCAGGTACACTGTAGTAACTCATCAACATTTAACTCATTCTCTTAAGTCTTTCTTTAACACAGAGAACACCGAGGTCTGAGTTCCTGCGCTCATTCACCAAAAACCTTCAGTTCCTTCTCCTAATCAGGATGTTCTGTTATTGTTATTCTGTGTGTGTGTGTGTGTGTGTGTGTGTGTGTGTGTGTGTGTGTGTGTCAGTCCTTCTGTAATCACACAAATCATCTACAAGTCAGCGAGCTTCAGCGAGCCGCGTATAAGCGGCGCTGCTGAGAGCCGTCAATGCTAATGCTAAGCTAACGCTAACGCTAACCAGGCTGAGAGTGAAGCAGCCACAATCTGGGTTTAATCGCCGTTACCTCTTTTGACGGCCTCGTCATAGGAAAGGAAGCCTATCCGTGACTCTTTGGCCCCCATGTTGCCCTCATTTCACTGCAAGGTGTAAAAGAAAATGCGGGACTCAGGAGTCGGTGCCTGTTGCCTTTCTGTCCGCACCAGCGTCCGGTCAGGTGCAGCGGGGTCTAAAGTGTAGTTTTGTGTTGTGACGCGCCTCCGCTCTGCTCCGCTCCGTTCGGTGCCGACGCCTCCATCCAGGGTCACGTGATCTGGGTTGACGTCGCAAAAGCGCCTGCCTCCCTGCGTCAGCGCACTATATCGGACGTCGTGTAACGCGTTTTGCACCCTTATGTAAGTGCACTAGCGTGTGTAAGGATCTTTCTGATTCGGATTCGGATAGTTAATACACGGTCGGTTTTTACTGTAAGTGTTGTGGGTGGAATAGAATACCTGAGCTGTGGATGCTGTCAAGCGTTAATGGCTTGCTTTTTTTTTTTTATTGTGTAAATCGTCATTATTACTGAAATAAGTTTTTAAACGGTATCCATTGTTTAACCATTCAAACTTGAAACAAACAACTAAAACATCACATTCAATCACTCTTCACAGAACATGTGACCTTTTCTAGTTTGAGGGGGAAAAAACATGATGTCATGTCAGTCAGCACACAGCACGTGTCTGTGGACTAGGAGAGAAAACTGTAGTTACCTGGAGGAAACACCTAAAGAGTCAAGTCAAGAGTCTAGTCAAGTCAAGTGTCAAGTCAAGAATCAAGTCAAGTCAGAGTCAGAATCAGAATCAGAAAGATCTTTATTGCCAGGTATGTTTTCACATTTGAGGAATTTGTCTTAGTACAGAAGCTCCACAGTGTAACAGAATGACATTGACAAGACACGAACACACATATAATATAGACAGTTTGTATGTGCAAATTGAATTTGAAAATTGAAATATAAATAAGTAAGTATGTGTTTTAAGGAAATAATGTAAGAATAGTGTTGTGTGTTCTGTGTATGTCAAGTGTTCATCAGATGGATTGCCTGAGGGAAGAAACTTCCTATGTCTGGTCGTTCTGTTCAGAGAAGTGCATCTGTGCAGCAACCTGGTGCAAACGGTGCAGGACAAGATAGTGCAGGGCAGGAGACAGTGCAAACAAATGATACAAGACAATACACACAAAAAACATCTCTTACAGTCATTATTATGATGTCACTAGAAAATCCTCCACCCCCCAGTTTATGCTACACAAAATGAAAAAGTCACTTTAATAACCATGTTGATATAAATTATGTGGATTTCTCGACATGTGGATTTCTCAAAGTCTCGACAAAGCATTGATAAACATAGTATGAAAGTAAAAGACAGAGCTATAACAGAAAGACTAGGCTACATAATATAATATCTGCATATAAGGATTAGGCCTACTGCTGGAATAATTTGACATCAGTGAAGAAGAAGAGCTTCTTGATTCAAAAGATTTGAATCATTCACTGAGTCGAGCAAATCCTCCACAGGAGGTGACCATCTAAAATAATCCACCCAGCACATGTGGGGCAACTGTGGAGTCCACTGAGGGCATGCAACATAAAAATAGAAGACATCAGAAATCCTCATTGATTACACAACAGGTGATGGCTCTGCCTTTTTCTTGACGGCATGGCGTTTGATTATTTTCAGAAAATTGTATAACGATAATGGTGAGATTTTGAATATTTGAGGATCTTCAAATATGAGAGAATGGTGGAATACAACGCAGATGTGAAGCATGAACCGGATGTATGTATAAATAATTGGGGAATGTATAAATACTTCATATTTTATGCATTATTAGAACTGTCAGTCATAACATCATACGTGTATGTTACACACACTATTGCTGCTGTATATTGTACAAAAGCACAATGTACTATATTATCTCACATTGTCTCATATTGTCTGTATTGTTGGAATTTGGACAAGGAATTTGGTTCCAGCTGTTGGAACCAAATTTCTTGTCCAAATTCCAACACACTTTCCCAATAAACCTGATTCTGGTCTTAATGAGTAGAGGGTCAGTTGAATAGCATTGGGATAATTTTGAGACTGCCATAATAAACACTCTGAAGTGAGTCAGTACATAAAGGACTACTGGGTTTATGGCAGGTCAGCATCATGTGCTGAAATGCCTTAATAGCCACAGACATTAGCACAGTGGTTCTTTAACGTGGGATCCAGGGACCCCCAGGAGTCCATGTAGCATAACTAAAGCATCTGCAATTGATTACTTAGTTTCTGTGATAGATCTGACAACATCTGGTTATCAAAGTTATTATATTTCATATTGTGTTTGTATAGTTATTATCTTGGCCATTTGAATGATATGGGTTTTAATTTAAAGTTCAATAGCTCAAAAACAATTATGTTTAAAATAATATTAACCTGTCCATAATATGTTCTGTCAAAATATAAATTTACAGTTAAAGGGGTTTCTGACAGAAACATTTAAGAACCACTGACGTGTCTTAGGATTAATGCTTACTAACTATGGATATGTAATGTTTTGAATAATAACTTATCTGGTGTTTTTTTTCTGCCGGTTTTCTGGTGCACTTTAATTATTAAAACTTATTATTATTATTGTTGTTGTTGTTGTTGTTGTTGTTGTTATATTCTTATCATAATAATAATAATAATAATAATAATAATAATATGTGTGTGTGTGTGTGTGAATGAGAGTGTGTGTGCCCTGTGATGGGTTGGCACCCCATCCAGGGTGTATCCTGCCTCGATGCCCGATGACGCCTGAGATAGGCACAGGCTCCCCGTGACCCGAGAAGTTCGGATAAGCGGTAGAAGATGAATGAATGAATGAATAATAATAATAATAATAATAATAATAATAATAATAATAATAATAATAATAATAATAATAATAATAATAATAATAATAATAACAATAACAATCATAATTATTATTGTTATTATTATTATTATTATTATTATTATTATTATTATTATTAAATGAACACAAACTAAATTAACAAAATAATTGCTCATTGTTATGAAAATCTTCTGGATATTTTTCTTATGGCTGAGCAGTTTGTATACCAATGATTTAGCTCTTTGTACCCTTGATATAACTTGCATGTACAGATTTATTATTGTAAATTATGACTTACTATTGATTGAATATTGATTAACTATCAAGATATTCCTTTTTCAGATGACCAAACGACTATAATTTGTTTAAATATACTTTGCTGTTCCCTCAGATTCGCAAACCCAGTAAGTTTGTTTCTTGGTAGAAGAGAACTGGGAGCAGACGCTCTCTTGTCGCCACCCGGTGGCTGCTGTTTTTACTGCATTATTAGTGATGGAGAAACTGGAGCTGATAGTCAATTCTTTCCTATGATGCATTTATTTGATGATTTTCGGTGCAGTAGAACCTTCAGTTAACTTTTCAGTTAAAGGTGCAATAAAATATGTACAACATGATTTAAAAATATAAATTGCTTAAGTAATTGCCTTAGCATGATTATATTTTTCCTTGACCAAATTTACCGTTACAGCCCGTAGTGCTTGTGTCTATTTATTAGTTATACAAAAATTCCTCAATGTCCCATTTAACAATTTCTCATCCACCGGTCAGATCCCCATGCTACAGTCCTGTGCATTCTTTCAAGCGATAAAAGTGACACTGTAATGCATGTATTGTAAATAAATAATAATTTAAAATTAAATCCTTGTGTGAAGAGCTGCTCTCCTGTTCATTTACAATGTGTTTGATTACTTTTAAACTGCACCAATAGCCCCAAACCAGTTCTCCATTTACAAACATTTTCTGATCGGTTCTACATTTCTCTCAGCCTGACTCCCATCCTGTATGGTTTGGGTGTACAGTAATTGTGAATCTATATACACAGGAGTGAAGTCTGGTTTCCTGCATCTTCAGTGCCAAACAAACTGGAAGCGGCGCAGCACAGTGACCAAGATGAGGAAGAGCTCCATGTGAGCCAGGCTTTCACCGAGGACCTACACACGTAGGATAAATGATTTATGTGATACAGATTAGCCTCTGATACAAAAATATGTCAGAAAGTGGATATATTTTGGAAAAGGGCAAATAATTTGTTTCTTTAATAAAACAAGAGTATTTCAAATTTGAAGCCAGTAAAAATATGTATAATAATCGTAAACATGGTTTATTAAAATCTCATTACAGCAAAAATTAAATTTGACTTTAGTCACCTTTTTTTTCCGGCATTGAACATATTTTCACTGGTTATGATCTACACAACAGTAAAGTTTGAAGTTGAGGTATTCTTTGGTTCAGTGTGAAAAATTTAAGTTTAAAATCTCTCACCAGAAGGAAAGAGAATGAAGGCCTCGGGTTTCTCAAACTGTCCCTGTTCATTTTGGAAGTTTGAGGGATTAAATTTATGAGGAAACTTCCAAAGGCTTTCTTCACTTAGCACCCAGGAGACTTTGGGGATGATGACAGTGCCCTAGCATGCAGATAATAGACAAACATAAATAGGTGTGAATACATGTAAATGAATAAAAACTTTACCTTTGGTATGGTGAAGCCCATCAGTTCAGTATCTCTGGTGATGCAGTGGAACACACTCAGAGGGAAGGTGTTGGCAATGTGCTGAGATTCATGAATCACAGTCTGTATGTAGGACATGTTGTGTCTATCCTCAAAAGACACCTGAACTTTTCCCCTAGAACCTCATCGTTCTCCTGCTGGCATTTCTCTACAAATACAAGACAAGGCATGACACTATTACCACCTTTCTTCTCAAGTTTCTCATTCAAACCTTTTAAAATTAACAGACGTTTAAAAAAGTGCAGTGTCTAATTCACACAGTAGCTCAGACCTTGAACATCAGGATGAGTGGTAAGGTAGAGGAACACTGTTAGGAAGGTGTCGGACGTGGCATCAGTGCCAGCAAAGTGCAGGTTTAATAACTGCATCAAGAGCTGAGTCGCAGAAAATGAGGAAGCCATCAACTTTCTGACGAAAATCAACAGTTATCATACATTTTCCCATGGCAGTTGTATTGCATCTATATCTGCAATTTACTTATACTGTATATGCTCAGGTTAATTCTCACAAGTGCTTGGGATGTGATCAGGGTTAAGGCTACAGATCAGATGGTTGTGAGTTTGAAGCTGCTGCTGCTGGTACCCTGAGCAAGGACCTACACAATCAGTTGTATAAAAATGTAAGTATCTTTGGCTAAGGTTGTCTGCCAAATGCTGTATACGAATGATGCATCCAAGCAACTGTGCTAGAAGAGCTATGCCCACCTATCTGAGAATAAAAAGGCATCTGTATCAAGGTTTTTCTTTGCATATCCACATCTGATTGTTTAAAAGCTTCTTAAAGTGGAATATAATAGAAATATTTTATTTTGGAATCATCCACCGCCACACCATCAATGGTCTTAGAAAAAACAGTGAAAAGTATGATTGAGGCTTGGGCTGATTTTGTAGCCCAGGCTGTAGAATGGATGTAGACTATCAGTGATGGTCAGGTCAGGTGATTATTCAGAATTTAAAAAAAACCCAAATCAGCAGTGTTTGTGAAGGCACATGTGAAACGCATTTGCATGTGCAATCAATGCAAACAAGGTCAATTATTTACTGTTATTTTTTATCTACAAGATGCCTTCTGGGTAGATGTGGACTGTGGGAAATTGTTAAAAAATTGGCCAATATTCATATTTTTGTATGCAGCCAAACCAGTTGGCATCTATGCCTGTTACATAACTCATTAACTGAATAAAAGTTAACCGTCACAATACGCTACTTAAAAAAGAGACAGTACAATACAAAATAAAGGTACAGTACTATAAAAATACATTATAACAAAGTGCAGTTATAAATCTACAGTGATGAAATATAAGATTCTACTACATAGACTACTAAACATAACTGTAACAAAATACATACATTGCCACATTATACTCCCACAATGTTGGGTGCATGAAATTGTCCAAAATGTCTTGGTATGCTGAAGCATTAAGAGTTATTTTACTGGAACTAAAAGGCCAAACCCAACCACTTAAGAAACTCCATACCATAATCCCCTCCACCAAACCTCACACTTGGCCTACAGTTGTTGTTCTTCCCAATTGCTTCCACTTTGTTATAATGCCACTAAAAATTGACTGTGGAATATTTAATAGTGAGGGAATTTCTCAAATGGACTGATTGCACAGGTGTCAACCTATCACGGTGCCACGCTTGAATTCACTGACCTCCTAAGAGCCACCCATTCCTTCACAAATGTTTATAGAAGCAGTCTGCATGCCAACATGCTCGGTTTTATACACCTGGGTCATTGGAAGTGACTGGAACTGAATTCACTGATTTGGAGGGGTGTCCCAAACTTTTGGCACTATAGTGTTTATACATACTTAAATGATAAAATTGAAATAATAAATAAATAAATAAATTGTTGTTTATTAGCATGTTTACTTTAGCTGTAGTATTAATATTGTACTGAAAATATCCTGTTTGTGATTTATTGATTAAAAACATAGACCATAAGCTTTTCCATTAAATCTGCCTTAATTCCCATGCTTACTATACACAGCAGTGTAAAACGTTTGAAACTACAGAAAAATGCCACGCACACACACGTGCACACTCCTCATCAAACAGTGCAAAACGTTTGAAACAACTACATACAAAATGCACACACATACATATACACACCCTTTATCTGTCAGCAAGGCACGGGGATAAAATAGACCCAAATGAAGGACAGCGTAAAATAAACAGGATTTAATAAATTAAACCAAAACACAACAAAACACAACACAACACAACAAAACACAACAGGGACACAGACTAGGGACACAGACTAGGGACACAGACTAGGGACACAGACTAGGGACACAGACTAGGGACACAGACTAGGGACACGACAACAACAGCGGATTCTGCACTGCTGAAGGCAACACGGCTCAACTAAATACTGACAACAATTAACACATGAGGAACAGGTGTGCAGAGGCGGGGTGGACGAGACAAGGGCGCGGCAGACACGTGAACACAGAACATCAATAAAAGCACGTGGCCAAAGTCCGAGCTGTGTCCTGACATTATCAGTCTCATCCAGATAGCACTTAACAAAGTCTCATGGCTCTCCTGTCACTCTTGTAGTTTTGTGATGGTTTATCCTGTTTGCTGGACTTTGTTTTAATATTTGGACATTCATGAAGACTTTCTTAAATGGAAGAGGCAGATGTCTCACTTTAGGAGGAGTATCATAAATCTGGAGGAAAAGTTCAACAAATATGTTTATTGGATTGCATCTGCAAAAAATATGATGCATACTATAAAGACATCTATTACAGAGACAATAATAATAATATAATTTTTTATTGGTAATGTAATGAGATTGGTACAAAATTAGGGAAATTAAATTATTGGCGTCTTGGTCTAATTAAACCCTACACTGACAGAAACAAATCTGATTCATGACTATGCTGTATTTTTTTTTAAAAGTTGGTTTGTTATTTTATTTGATTGAGATTTTCTTTTGCAGCTCGTGAGCCTGAGACAGACAGAGCTTGGAAGCGTGTGTGGGTGAGAGCTGGAAATGCTGCAATTTCCTGGCACCATGTCAGAACCATGTCAACATTACTATGATTTATAGTGGAAAGGTGTGAGGTTTTCCTGCTGTACAAAACATACACTGTGCTATTAAACTAAAGGTTTCTGCTTCCTTTTATCAGATGGTATTAAATGTGACACATTGATTGTCCATCTCTTTTGACACAGGGAGACGGAGTGAGACGGCTGAAAATTTTCCGGAGAATGAGCTCTACTACAGCAGAGAGCTCAGCGATTACGAGGACGACGACAAAAGGCCCGAGCGACAAAATGAAGCACGTGGTGAGCATTAGGTGTCGAACCCATCCCCAATCCCCTGCCCATCCCCACCTATGAGGGGTGTATCCCATATATGGGCCCATCACCTGTGAGGAGCCCATCCCCTATAAGAAGTTCATCCACTTTGAGGAGACCACCCGCTTCAAAGAGTCCACGCTGTTCTACAATTCCTCTGCCCCGGCGTTGTTATCACATTGACATCAAAGACATAGTGCCTGGTCAGCCTTATGCTACTGCCATCATGGTTGTTCCAGTCCCACAGCAGGGCAGGAGGAGGAGGGATGAAGGGGACATCAATCTGGAAGCTCCTCCTAGTAGAAGGTGGAGTGTGGATCCTGATGGGGATGTGAAATTTATAAGTAGGCCCGTCCGAATCTCTGTTAGGATGATTTCTATTTTAATGATAGACCTGTAACTTAAAAATCCCATAGTCTTCACCTCATATTCATCACCTCGTATTCATGACATATGGTATCTGTGGCATTCAGCATAGGATTCAGCATAAAAATTTATTTAAGTAATTCATCTTTTTAACCATGTGGGATGGTGAGAATCCGCTTGATACCTTCTTGTCTGTTTTATTTTCAAAAAGTTATCGTTCCCATTCTTCTTCTCACCTTGTAGTCATCAAAAAATAGTTTTTGGAGCTAACTGTGTAGCAGTTAATGTGGTCAGATCTACATATAACCTGTTCCCAAAATTGCCAGTAGATTCAGGAACCCAGCGTGAGAGCTCATATCTCTACTGTTTCTGTTTTATGAACACTTCTTACAAGCACATATCCCAAAGCTACATCATACAGTAACTATATAACTCCAGGGGTATCACTAGCATTATTCGTTAGCTATAAATAACTATGTATAAAAACAAATAATAATTTAATGATATAATTGTGCTATCATTAATGTAGCTTTGGCAAAATGGGAGTCTTGGTTTATACTGTATGCATTTGTTTTGTGTTAAATGTATAGTCGGATGTTGTGCATTTGGTCATTAATCAGAAAAACGTGTCTTCACAGAGATGACAAGAAACAAATGTAAAGATAACATGAAAAAGGGGTTTTAATAAGGATAAAAAATAAAAAAATAAAAAACAAGGAAAGACACTAGTAAGGTCAAAGCAACTGAAATAACAAAACAGAAACCAGGAGCCAAGGCAACAAACTAGGAACACGCAAACACAATGACTCATCAAACAACACACAAGACAACCTGTATAAATAGGAAGGGTAATCATAGAGACACGAAGAACAAGTGTGCAGAGGTGGGACAGATTAAGGATAGGGCATGGTTAACACATGTGAACACAAAACAAAACAAAAAAGACACGTGGCACAAGACAATATAAAACCTGCCAGAATGTCCCCCTAGTGCAGAGGCAGGGAAAAAGCCTGTTCCTGATTAGTCTAATTTATATTAATAAATAAAAAAATTAACCAACATATATTCATAAAATATGTAGAATATTCATAATAGTGCTAAGTATATTATTGGAAATGCTAACCCTAACCCTAACCCTAAATGTAAATGCATGAATTACCAATTAACACTTATTTAATCTTACTGTAATTAAAATTTTATTTAATATATTAAAAAAAAGAAAAAAGATGGTTCAGTGTTTAAGGCTTTGGGCTACTGATTAAATGGTTATACATTTAAATGCCTATGCAGCAATTTTTGTTGTTTCATCCATGAAAAAACAAACTTATCCTTGAAAAAACATATTTTATTTTTATTTTAGATGATTGGATTACATTTTAGTTAAAGATTTTAAGATTAAACACCCCCGCTTAACCCCTTCTAAACCCCCTCTAACCATCATCCCCACCACTAGTTTAGAGTTTGTTAATCCATTTATAACACAGCACTTTGCCAATTATAGCAAAGGTTGAAAGGTTAACATTAATGTTAAATTAAATTAAATTAAATTAATCACATCAACCATTATAGGACTCTGTTAAACAACAGTTTTTAAGTCTCAGATTAAATACTCTGGCAATATTAAATATTAACAATAAATTAACCTTCATTAAATTACAGCTAGAACTGCCCATACTACTAAACCCTAATAAATAATATTAATAAAATAGCCCTAAAATATTTAAAAATAAAGCACAATTTATTCCAATTACATTTGAGCATTTGTTTTGGTATAAATGTATTAATATCTGTACTAAGTTTACAGTTTATAAATTGTTTTTTAAATAATCAATAAATTATATTTTTTTGTTCAACAATCATGTCTCAAGTGTCTCTTTCTTGTAAAACGTATAAGCATTTCTCATTGGTTTCTCCTATAATTACACTGTAGAAATTGTCCATCAGCTGAAACCTTGGTGTTCAGAAGTAATTGAACTGTTTTCCTCTAACAAGCAAATACATTTCTGCCAGCAGTCTGAACCTGTTAAATCTGTAATAATCTGGTGTTGTACAGACACCAAACTGATAACAAGTGAATCTCACTCACTCTCTCTCACTCATTTTCTACCGCTTTATCCGAACTACCTCGGGTCACGGGGAGCCTGTGCCTATCTCAGGTGTCATCGGGCATCAAGGCAGGATACACCCTGGACGGAGTGCCAACCCATCGCAGACAAGTGAATCTCAAGATGCAATTTTACTATTACGTGTTAAGTTTATTCTCACAAGTGTTTACAGCATGCTGGTCAAATATTTAATTTACAGATGAGCTAACGCACCATGAGGAAGAAATTTCTAAGGTCTTCTATGTTTTAAGTGGCATCAACTTATATGGAGGAAAAACAGAGGGATGCTGTGGTCAGACACAGGAGGGTTTGGACAACCAGGCTGTGTTTCTATTCCATAATACTTAATAAACATCTACAAACACTTTCTATTTTCTGAAAGAATTATAATGCATTATAATTTTTTTTTAATTAATTTATATTGAAAAAACTGCCAGCTGTTCTTTCTATTACTATTTTTAAAGTATTGCAGTACTGACTATTACAGTTCAGGCTGTAGCTTATATTTTATGGTAAACAGAAATAACAAGAATGGCAGTGCTGTAAATCGGGGGCAGATTTTTGCTGAAAAATTGACAGTCAAACATTTTACAGTAAAAAAAATGAATAGCAAACTCTGCTTTTATATGCTTTTATATGTTAAATATGACATTACTATAAATTAAAGATTAATTTCAGTGTATTTTATGGTACAATTCCCTTTTCAGAGAAGGAAAAGAAAGAAAAAGGAAAAATAAAGAGTCTCTCATCTCCTCAGTTCCAAGTAAACCTGTAAGAGTGTCACAATAATCCAAATGTTACTAAGACCTGTTGTATAGAGTGGACCAGCACCAATTACCACTTATTTAATCTTACTGTAAATAAGATCACTCTGACTTTAATTAAATAAAAAAGGAGGTTAAGTGTTTAAGGCTTTGGGCAACTGATTTAATGGTTATACATTTAAATGCCTATGCAGTAATTTTTGTTGTGAATGGTGATTTGATACCTAAATGAGTACAAAGAAAACGACTGGTGGGATCCACCAGAGAATGCCGCTGTAGATAGAGCTATAAAACATCTGCTGGAATGAACTAGATGCTGTTACATTAGGTATAAGAGACATTTGGTATTTTATTTTTGTCGACAAGCTTGAATATTTGAAAGTTAGTGGGTTTAATTTTTTAGTTTTTAGTCTTTTTTTTCCTAAAGAAGCACAGGATACATCTTCTCTGTTTGCAATTAACATTTGAGTCAACGGTCAGTACATTATATAGATATTTGCAAACGAACGAACATCTCAAAATATCCATGTTTCAATATCGATCCAGAGTCTCCAAAGATAAATGATTTACAAAGTCCACATCTGCTTTATATAATTTATCTATAGTTAAAGGTGTTCGCAGCTGCTTCGGATACAAAGAAACTTTACACTGTCGGATGGTTACAGATGCAGAAATGTTTTTAGGCACGTGCACGCACACACAAACACACACAGTACAAGTAACTGGTCCAACAGTGAAGATGTAGATGAAATCACCAACTCTATAGTGATTAAATATGTCACAGAAGGTCTGATTTTTAAAGCAGAAAAACGACTCCTTACTACAGACCAGATTTAAAGCAATATTCCATAGTAAAGGAACAAATGTAGTAACATAGAGGACTGTGATTTACATGACTAAACTAGTTGTTTTAATAAAATCACTGGCGTGTCCCCGTCTTCACAAGTCAAAAACTAAGCCTAGCCTGGTCAAGGAAATGTTTTGCCTTGGTTCCTGAATTTATATATTTTTATATATAAATAATTCAGGAACCAAGGCTCCAGGAAGGACATTTCCTTGACCAGGCTTGGCATATATTTAAAATAAAAATAAATATATCATTTTAGCTCAGTGCTTGGAAAGCTAGTAAAACATGACTACCGCCAAACTGAAATATGAATAATGACATGAAAATAAATCAAATCAAAGCACAGTCTATCGATGCTACTTTATTATGAGCCTGAAATACACTTGAACATCATTCCATTGAACTTGGCATCTACGTATAAGTCGTTTGTTTTAGGCTTGTTCCCCGGTGGAAAAAGTATCGTCTGGCAATTCATAATCACTAATAAGCTCTTTTTATGATGCAACAGCTAAATGGGGAGGATGAAGGCTACTATGCATTTCTGAGACTCATGAAGCCAGCCCATAGCAGCTTTTTCAACTGCTGTGTCACAGGAAAACAAAACACTCAGAGAAACGCACCATCTGCCCTCTTCCGCATACACAGGCTTACAGATGCTAATGAATTACCAGCTTGAGAGTGAATGAGGAGTGAGAAGAGAACATCCCTCCTGCCCAGACAACACGGTTATGATCTCATGCCTCCTGAATGGCTGAAGCATTCTTTAGTATTCAAACAAACCATGTCCTGAAGACAAAACACAGGTTTTCCTGCTGTGGTAGTTAGGACCCTAGAAAAAGTGAATTTCAACCAGGTGAGAGTCTACCAAATTTTTTTTACAAGAAATGTGGTGTCTGAAATGGCTTTCTTTCAGAAACATGCAGTGCAGTGTGAGATCTATTCCCCACTCTGCCCTCTGAAAAACCTCCCCCAGTTTCAGCAATATTTGGACTCAAATATAAGAGATTTTATACAGATGACATAGTCTGCCATCTAGTACTAACAGTATAGAGATAACTTGACAGGATTCAGCACTTGCAAGAATTTTTAATTCTTTCAACAGGACTGATTCATTCAGTGCAAATTCCGTTTCCAAGTAATGCAATCTCTGCGATTCTAAACCATTTGCAAGGTTTTATATCATTGTAACGGTAATGAGATAACATAGATGCCAGCAGTTGTTTTGGGAACTACTGACCTGCTAAATTGAGACCAGAATGAATACCTTGAGAACGTTCAAAGATTTCTAAATCTAAACTGTTAAAACCACAGCATACAGGACTGAGGAATGCAAATCATTTCGAATAAATTTCCTAACGTGTATGAGACAGATTTACTCTTTTTTTTCCCCTTCCTTATTTTCCATGTGCATGGGCACACATCAATACATTACATGAACGTACCTGCAAAACAAAACAACATCTAGCACAGCCACAAGTACATTTGCTCATGAGCCTTCTTCATGGCTTCCTTATGACAATATATCTCTGCCATGTTATTGCAAATCATTACCCAAATGGGAATACATAATGATCAGGATCACAGGTTCTTTTTATTGTAATATTTCAATAATACAATTTTATCTGTGTAAACAAGGCATTAACACAATTCAAATTCCCTTTATGCATCATCTGCAGTGTGTTGAAATCAGATTTTCAACAGCATAACGGGTAACTTCAGTGCACTCACATGTGGAATGTGAGAGCTAGAAGACAGATAGTGTACTAATTTCACGGCAGGGCCTGAAGCAAGCGTATGGGCTGAGAAAGCCAGAGCACCACCAGCCGAGCATCCTTTAAGGCTAAGGCTTGGATTTAGTGCAGGGTCTTAACTGCAACATGACAGCATCAGTACCTTCTAAACCACTCCACATATACCAAGGCAACACTCTGCATTTACTATTGTTTATATATATTTTCTTCAAACATATTCACACTCACAGACATACGTTAGACTTCACAATCTGCTCTTGTCACCGAAGATAAAAGAAATCCCCACATCATTTATAACAATAGTCCTACAGAATAGAACACAATCATATGTATGAATGTGTGATTTGGAAAGTTGTCTTTGCGAATACTGCCTCAGTTAATAAATGATCAAGTAACAAATGCTTCTCTGTAAACCTTGTTTAAAGCTTCATCAGACATGTTTTTAGTTTCACAACAAGTGGAGGGAGGTCATTAATAGTAAGCAATAAGGAATCAAATTGCCTTAATTAATCAGGAGTATGGGATGAGATTGCAGCAATCATGTGCACGGTACATCTTGACTTAGTCTGCCTCCATGACAGTGCTCATCATTTCACAACAACCCTACACTTTAAACACAAGAGTAGTGGAGCCACTTCACAAAGCTGGTTACGGGGCAAAAGGCCTTAATCAGTGCAAATCTGAATGGAAAGGATAATAATAATGATCAATTAGAGCGGGTCACATGACACACTCGTGTGTGTGAGACTTGTGTTTATAAGTTGCTCCGCTGTTTGTGTCCTCTCCCCCTCTACTCACTCATATTGGCAGCCAAGTTCTCACCATCAGTTTAATCAGTCATATTGGCTCATCCACTTGCAATCATACACATAGAAGAGTATAGCACACTTCATATATATAAATTATTGGCATTTTTAAATGAAACTATATCAGGACTAATATGCAAGGATACAAAAAAAAAAAAATGCTGCATGAACAGCAATAAGGAATTCACTGGTCCATAATGTCCATTCCTATCATCATGGCATGAAGGGAAAAGAAACCAGAAACAATTCAATTTGTAACACAGGTTTCCTCAAACTTGCCAAAATGGAATAAATGGGTGCGCATTAATGCAGGTCCCTGCATTGTGAAAAGTGGCAAACTTCATAAAGAACTTAAACACAAGCATATGTGATGCACGTGTGTCCTTCACTTGTCTCGAGAAAGTGATGCCTCAGTCTGTCCAGCCTGCCTCATTGTGCACTCTGACAATGTGCACAATATACATGTGTAGAGCAATACTTCAGCTAGCCCAACCATACCCACCCTCACCCAAATAAACAAAACAAAAAAACAGACATTTTATATTTTGAATTGTAAAACTAATAAGCTTCTGTCTTTGTTTCTTCCTATTTTCCACTCTCCTTTTTTAAGAAGTCAGATAAATAAATCAGGTCCTCTGAAGTCTTAAAATCCGTTTCAGAAATATGAACTTGGTGTCATCAGAAGGCTGCTTTTCCACTGGATGAGTTTGCATTGGAAGAAATGCCATGTCATTTCACCAGCGCTCAGGTGACTAACAGGACGTGGGACCTGTTTACTTGGGTGATGTTGCAGCTTTTCGATCCAGTCCTCCTCGCTGTTGTGTGTGATTAGGTGTGAATAAATCCAGATGAGGATGTGTGAGAATGCAGGTGAGTATGGGTGTGTGGAATGAAAACCACGAGGTCCTGTAGTTTAACCCATACAGGAACGTCCCACAGCATGGCTGTTTGATAGCAGAAAGGACTGCACTACTTCGTCCGTGGCCTGCGGGCTGGTGTTGACGTCCTCTAGGGCGTCGGCCACTGCGAACTGCCTGTCCCTCAAACGATTCCAGTTGGACAGGATGTTGTGGTACTCAAACACTTTCTCGTAATTCCCCACAGAGTTATAAAGCTTGATCAAGCCTCTGTAATCATATTCCAGTCCACTGTAGCCCTCTCCAAACAGCTTCTTACCTATAGAAATATACAGGGTACATATAGTAATTACAACAAAACTGAAGATTATCATTAGGGAAAAGAAAAAACAAAACAAAAAAAAACACAGCATCTCTCAATACTGTATCTCAAAACATTCACTGTAACCAATTAACATTAACATTAATTAACCAATTAAGTAACCAATTAACATTAACACCATGTAACATTAGCTTTATATGAAATATGTAATGCATGTCATAGCATTAACCATGATTATATGGCCTGCTGATGATATGACAGGATAGTGTCATACAGTCATATGGATGGATCCCACTGTCACAAGCTTAACCAATGTGTCCAATAAAAACACGTGAATAAAAAAAAAACACCACGTACATAAAAATACACTAATTTTTTTTTTGTCTATTTGAATTACGTGTGTATTTTTTTTTATTCTCATCGTTTTTATTGTGTGGGTGTTGTCTCTTGCGTGTTCTGCAATCATCTGACACTAAAACAAAATCCTTGTATGTGTTTCTACTATTTCTGATTCTATCATGTCAACTCTGGGTCAATATTGAACAAGCAGGTGCATGTTGCTAAGCATCAATGATTTAAATGGCAGAGCCCATGAGCAGGGAATAGTTGTAAAATAGTTCACACTGGTCTTCTTCTAAGTGTCTCTCCATTTTCTCTTTAATTTGGACACCTGCCAGTTGCCACCCACTACCCAGCTCACTCATATGTCAGGAGCAGCTGGAATTCCTTAGTGACACAAAGCCAACCAACCAAATCTTTGCAAACTGTTGCTTGTACTGCGTCACAGGAAAAAAGCATGCTGTCTGATTTTGAATACTTGAGTTCACACACACCCACAACTGGCTAGTATTGCTCTAATTAACAGGGGAGAAAGGAGGCCACATGATCCTTCCCACCCAGAGAGCACAGCCTCTTTATGGCTGTTGAAACAAACAAGACGATTTTATGCCTGATTTGCCCCTCCAGTGATTGTAGGGGTGTGGCCTGATTCAAGGCTTATCGTTACAGATTATTTGGCGAAATAATCCTCAAGAGTGTGGTGTCAATACAATTAAATTACCGCTCCTAATCAAGTTGGAGCCTCCCTGATCTCGATTGTGAGTCTCCCAGGGTTTTGAAAATCGTCTAGTGTGTAGCCAGACTTACTATCTCCAGATGATAGCATTTCTGCTTAAATGCTTTTCTATTGTGCCACTTGGGAGAAATAATAATGGAATGACTTTAATGCTGGGCTCACCGATGGCGATGGAACGAAGGTAGAGCCGTTCAGCGTCATCGTACTGGTTCATGTCGTAGTTGTAAAGGGAAGCCAAGTGTCCTACAGACAGAGCCACTTCATAGTCCTCCTGTCCCAGTAACTGCTCTTTGATTTGGATGGCCTTGATGTGCATCTCCTCAGCTTCCTGCAATAAAAGGAGTAAAAAATACAAAGGAGTCCATTTATGTGACACCGTAGCACTAAAAACAAAAGCAGCCGGGAGATGTTGTCAATGATGTGCTTTCTAACCCAAAGGTGATCATGTCAAACACATGATGTGGCAATTAAACTCAATTCATTTCCTTAGCCAGATACATTGAGAAGGAAAAAAACAAAAAAATTAACCTTAAACTTGCGCATAGACTGATACAGACGTCCCAGGTTGCCGTAATGTTTCGCCGTCTGGACGTTAAACTCTCCAAAGGCTTTTTTGGCCAGCTGGAGGGAGGAGAGGTGCAGGTCATGGGCCTCCTGCAGAAGGCGCTCTTCTGTTTCTTTATTATGGCAGTCTATGGCAATTTCCTCCAGAATCAGTGCTAGGGGTAGATAATTAATACATACAAGAAATATGAATACAACTGATGAAGCCAACAGGGAGAAATAAGTGCAAATCAACTCCAAAAGGACAAGGTTTATTTGAACTTTTCTCTCATCCTACTTTAAAGGAGCTCACCTTTCACCCTCTTGGAAGAGGCCAGTAGTAGATGATCCTCAGGGAGAATGTGAGTTATGATGTCTATGGCCCGTTCTGCATGAAATCTAAACATAGCACAAGTCTTGAGTAAGACCACTGAGAAACATTACTCATCAACTGGGCACTTCATCATACTGAATAAACATTTCTGTGTATAAAAACAAAGGCTTCCTCTTACTGACAGAACAATATAACAGTGTTAAAGGGCAGAACAGCAAGCAGAGGTCTGTCTTCACGTGCCTGACAACCAAAACACCCTAAGAGTCATTGAACAATCCCAATGGAATTAGTGTTTATGGCTAAAATGTGATTTCATTTCATGTAGCTTGCAAACAGTTGTACTTGGAAATAAATTGGTGCGTATCAAAGTAAAATTCTAAATTTGTTTGCATGCCTTCTTTTTTGTGCTGGGACATTTTTGTTCTTTTGCCTCTGACCTACCAAATACGTAAACTCTTTCCTAGGAAGAGAAAATGTGAGAAACCTAACAATACCCCTGATGATTTCCAAATGAATCAGATTTGTCAGTACCCTTTGCTAACCAAATAACCAATTAGCTGGTCCAGGAATAAAACGGTTTACTCACAGTGCATTGTCAAATTTTCCAGAGCTATACTGGTGCACATAAGAGGAGTATGCTAGGTCCTCGTGCGCCGTGGCCACATGGATATTTTTCCCTCCAAACACAGACTGACGAATATCCAGAGCCGTCTATCACACACACAGACAAACAAATAAAGAAGAAAAAAAACAAGTTGGTAAATTTTAGAAAAAAAAAACTATCTAAATGGATGACAATTCACAAGAAAATGACTCTGAACCCACCTGATATATGGCGACAGACTGGCAAATGTTATCCACATTTAGAAGATAAAATCCATAATCTAGCAGCGTATCAGAGTACTTTGGGTGCTTCTGTCCAAAATGTTCCCTGAAAAATGCATACATATGACATACATATGGGAATAAAAACAATGACACCACTTCTCCACTTAAGCAACATACACACATACAAAAAAATCTAACACGTGCTCTGAAAAAGCGTTGCGTGTTTGTTATGCATCATAAAATCTAGTATGTAAAACACGGACATGACAAACACAAAACTTAAAATTTTAAACAATCACACAACATATTCTTTGATACATGGATGTACTGTACCCAGAGCCCTGTGTCAGAGAACACACTGTATTGTTTCTTCCCTTATGTTATGTGTATGAATGGCCAAGAAATTGTGTGTGGCGCTCGCTAATCTATTAGAGGGAAACTAGGGTAAGGGTTTTTATTGTAGTTATTAGTATAGAAAATTATAAAGTAATGCTAGTAACGTGATACTATATCTGCCTAATAAATATATGTAAAATAATAAAATGCCACGGAACATAGAGGGTGTCAACCCATTATTCAGAGATAATTTACCGTGCTAGAAATACTGCATGTTTTATCAGCTGCTCAGCTTTCCTGAACTCCCTTTTAACAACACATGCCTGCAGGTGAACATAACAAAATGAGTCAGTGCACAATTACAATTCAATTCATCTCAAGTCTGCTTGAGGACATTGCTAATCCAGTCTATAACATTTTCGTTTAGAAATTAAATATCAGTTGATTGTAGAGAACCAAACCAGACCTTAGAGGCTTGTCTCAGGACATCAACCACCACTTTCACAGGCAGCCCAACAGTGATTTCCTTTATAGCCTCTATACACCAGCGGTAAGCCTGAAACACCAAGGAAATGCATATTCAACGTATACTAAGATGCATGGTATTTTTATTTTTAAAATAAATGTCTAAAAGATCAAACCTGGAGTTGTCAGCTGCTTACCTCATCATAGTGGCTTTTGGCAAAGAGCAAAGCACACAGTTCTCCATAAAGGGCAGCCTTGTTGGCATGGTGACTGTGTTTGGCTAGCTTATCCATGTACGACTGGGCCAGTTTGAACGTCTCTTCTCCCAAGTGATATTTGCAGTTGCCATTGCGCACGTGAAGCAATCTAACAAATCAAACAGGAAGAACAAATTTAAAAAAATATATAAAAAACTGACGTGGCTTAGCAAGTTATGTGATCAAAGAGTTATTTAAGTCATAAAATATGATATCACTCAAGTTCAATTTAGACCTCCAGGTAAGCAGGAAGTGATAGACAACTTGGGCTAAAAATATTTCTGGGTCAAAATGACAGCTAGATTACCACTAGCTTATTGTCAGACAGAAAAAAACAAAAAAACTCCTCACCTCACACAGCACTCCAGTGCACGATACCAGTGCAGGATCTCATCGTGTAACATACACAACTGGAGACATGAGATAAAGACCTTTTCTGCATCCCCATACCAACCAGCATCTGACAGAAAGCCACCTGGCAGGAAAACAGAGAAATTACTACCACTTTCAGTCAGCCATCAACAATTAAAAAAACCCCAAAACGCATCTTCTGACCTAAAACAAAGCCGAATTGGATGGCTTTCTCTTTAACGTGAGCGTCTGACTCGGCAATATACGAGCATCTACGGCTGAAAGAGTTGGCCAGGATTGATGCCACTTTCACGCCATGGTCCATTAGTGCCTGGAAACAGTGATGTAGGAGGTGCCTGGGAAGACATAGGTAAAGAAATCTCAGAGGCAATGCAAAGAACAACAACAACAAAAAATGATAAGAGAAAGAACACCCCATGAATTTGCAAGAACTTTCACTCATTTGCTATAAATGACCAAATATCAATTCTGAATTTTGGGGGTAAAACTAGTATCTATAAGAAAAATATTTATACTAAATAAAATGCAACAACATTCAGAATGTTAAGTTTGGATGAGTAACAATAAAGCATCTAAATATCATACAATGTCAGTGTCATCATCATGTTCTAACACTAACTGAAATAAAACCCGGATTTCATTCCCACCCTATAGTGACAAACAAAAGCAATCTCTGTCCTACTGTCCAATACCTTTTGTCAGATGCTCTGAGGACTTTAGCAAAGACCTCAAGCTCACAGAACTCCCCTCCCAGCTGGCAAAGCCGGCCTTGCTGGTAAAGCTGTAAAATACAGAGAAATGAGATTGACTAACATTTATTGTCCACATGGCACAATGCAGACAAGTGACCTTTCCCTTGGGAAAGTAACAGATCTGAAAAAATGGATGCCAAGAAACAAAAAAGGACATTCAGTAACAGATACATTCAGAACATGCAGTTTGCGCAACACTGGTTCTTGGACAAAACTCTACCAAGAACTATGACATTGTCTTCATTGAAACTGCACAGGAGTGGGATATAAATATTCAATGGGATAAATGTCCCTTTCTTAAAAAAAAAAAAAAAAAAAAAAAAAAAGGTTAGAAGTTAGACTAAATAAGAAAACTGAAAGTTGTGTATGTATAGCAACATATCATACAGCAATATTTTACTTTGGTTATTATGTGGCTTTGCTGAAGCACCAAATCATGAACAATTACCTAAAATGCATATGTTCATACTTTCCAAAAAAAAAAAAAAAAAAAAGATTGGAAAATTAGTATGCATAAAAAAATTAATTATTAACAACGGATTATATAAAAGGGCCTAAAATTATACTATTACACTAAAAATACTGTTTTGAGCTGAATCATGATCTTAATACATTTTGATATTTCAGTGGCTTTAATTAATGGCATTTCCAACACAGACACTGAGGAGAACTTGAGGCAGAAGAGTCTCTAATAACACACTTCACAAAATTGACCTCTCTCTCCACACATACACAGTCCTTGCCAAAAGCGATGTACATACGTGATCAATATGTGCATAAATGAGTGATATAATGTGTGTATTTTAATATTACTCTTTAGTAACAGCCTTCTGCTTTGAACAAACAACATATATATATATATATATATATATATATATATATATATATATATATATATATATACACATACATACATTATATATATATATATATATATATATATATATATATATATATATATACACACACACACACATAAACACACACACTCAGCATACACCAAGAGAAGTCATCACCTTTAAATCTGTAACAATGCGCTAATGAAACCGACCATCTGCTGATGAATGAACACAATTCTAGGTCTAATGTAGCCGTGTTTGAGAGTGGCCGCTGTTTACTGTTCACACCGATATGAACACCGAAGCTGAGCTGACTTAGTAAAAGTCGACTGTGTGACACAAACACTTCCAGACATTCAAGCTCGTGTATCCACGACAACAAACAGCCAGCATGAGAAAGTCATTAGTTGTTTTTTAAACCAAATCCGGATAATAATAATAATAATAATAATAATAATAATAATAATAATAATGAATCATCAGCGTTTGAAGCACTGAAGTTAACTCATTAGCCTCGCTAGCTAGCTAAGGTTCTTGATATCTGCTGCACTTCCGAGGTGAAACCCTACAACGCTACAAAGCTCTTTTAACAAACCCTGACACCTTTTCATTCCAAACTGTTCACTCACTACCTAATCAGACACGCTACCGGTTTTAAACGGAGACCCGTAAAACTGCTTAAAAACTTCCAGACTCGTTAGTTTAACGCTAGCTAATCTTTACAGCCATGTAAACGAGCGCACGAGCGTCCAGCGGCTAAACAGCTAGCTAGTTAAAAGTCCTTCTATGTGCTGCTGATCGTTAACGACGCTGGTTTGTTTGTTTGTTTGTTTACCTTGTAGTAGACATCAAATTGGATATTTTCGGGAAGTAAGCGTATGTCCCGTCGCGACCGACTGTAATTATCCACTACGGCTGATATAGCGGTGTTGTACAGGGTCTCAGGGATCCACTCCAGCTCCACAGCGGCCATGTTGTTTTCCTTCTACAAATATCCAGCAACAGCCCCCTTTCTACTTTCCCTTCCTTCGCTACCTTCTCAAGGTAAAACGCCGTGTTCTGCGCCGCTCTTCATACACCTCAGATCGCAGAGAAACCCAAGAGCGATCGAGACGGATCGCTGTCGTCTGTCTTTTATTTAAAAAACACCAGGTCATAATCTCATAGTTTTAAATCAGGTCCCCAGCCCCTCTCATTCTTTCCGATGACGTTTCTCGTTCCCGACGTAATGACGCAACGATAAAGAAGCCGTCGACGTGAGGACGCACAATAACAGTCAGTCAGCTGGGAATGGTCTAATGAAACCGAATAGCAATCACTAGTCTTCTCTAATCCCGATGGAGCAAGCTGTAAATGTGTGAAATATCGTGGTTAAGATTTCTAAGTAATATACAAACACTTAGGACTGGCTTTTTCTCCCAAGTTCCCTATCAGATTACAAACTTTCCCCCACTGGATGCAGCTGGTCAGGAAGGCCAGCTCAGTCCTGGGGATTCCTCTGAACACTGTACGGGAGGTGGGAGAAAGGAGGATGGTCATCATTGCCGGAGAACGACTCTCACCCCCTGTATGAAACGGTTTGAGCTCTGAGCAGCTCCTTTAGTGACAGACTGTTACATCCTAAGTGTCGGAGCGATACAGATGGTCTTTTCTCCCTGCTGCTATTAGACTTTACAATCAAAGCTGCTCCCATTGAACCAGTCACCATAATACACACTGTTATTACTGTTTTTAACTGCAGTAATGAACAATAACAAAGTATTTTAAACATGTGCAATAATAGAAATTTTGAGTGTGCAATATACATCTTTTTTTTATACATTTTGTTTTGTATATACTGTATATTACATTATGTCTATATTCTTTTTATATATTTGCATTTTATTACTCTCGGCTGCTGTAACAGTGAAATTTCCCCATTGTGGGATGAATAAAGGTATCTCTTATCTTATCTTATCTTATCTTATCTTATCTTATCTTATCTTATCTTATCTAATACAGCTGTAACATCAGCACAATCACAGGATATGTAGCATACAAATAGGACAAGAATAAAAATGGTGCATGCTTCAGTATTTTTCCTAAATAAATACAGACTGTTTCAGACTAGGTGCTGAATAAATAGTAATCACGAGTTAAAATGTATTGCTCTTGGTGATTTCTGTATCAATATATGCTTAAAATGACAAGCAAAGCTTCTTTACTTGATCATAAATGCAACAAACAACAACAGCTAATAACAATAATTGTAAATAAAATAAACACGTAATAATAAATGAAATTTGCACGTATGTTGCATATTTTTTACTTTATGCAATTGATATTTATTTCAATAAATATTTTTATTATTTAAGTAAAATAGATAAATAGGTAAAATAAATAAACACTTATTTAAGTAAAGTAGAATAGAATGTTTTATTTGTCTTTGTTCACATACAAACGGTTTTATTTATTTATGTGTTTATTTATTTGGTTTGAAAGATGTAATATACAAGTACATACAAAAGTTATTAAAACAGTCTTGGGATATTTGTGTAAATGAGACTGTAGTGACATGACAGTCAGAAGTGTAATAGAGCTAGTGCAATGAGCTGTATTATGCCTGACAGTGACAAACTGCAATCCACTGCTGTCAATTAAAGCATTATAATAATGGTATACAGCATTTTAGTTATTAAACAATAAATTAAGTTGAACATGGTTTGAGGAGTCTTCTTTCCCCATCGTTGAGTTGACCATTGTGATGGTGCTGGATGTGTTGCTGCCGACCCGTACTACCTGAGGTCTTCCAGTCACAAAGTCCAACAGCCAGTTGCACGGTGAAGTGTTGAGCCCCAGCTGGAGCTCAATGCTGAACTAATGTCTGAACGAATGTTGAACTAATGTCTATGAACAGCATTCTGACATATGACCCCTTTTTGTCTACATGGGTGAGTGCTGAGTGAAGGGCAGTCGAGATGGCATCATCAGTCGAGCGTTGGACCGATATGCAAACTGGAAGGGGTCCAGGGAGGGGGGGGGGCAGGCTTGATGTGGTGCATGAATAGCCGTTCAAAGCACTTCATAAAGATAGGATTGAAGAATGATGGAGATGGCTTCTTCAGGACTGGAATGATGGTGGTAGCTTTGAAGCATGTGGGGACAACAGCCTGACTGAGTGAGATGTTAAAAATGTCTGTGAAGACATCAGAGAGTTCCACTGCACAGTCTCTCAGTACACACCCAGGAATGTTGTCAGGACCCGGGGCTTTGCGTGCATTGATCCTGCTGAACGATCTCCTCACGCTGTCCGGGGTCAGCATCATCACCTAGTCACCCGGAGGAACTGGAGTTTTCTGAGTAGTAGTGCTATTTTGCTTCTCTAAGCGAGCGAAGAAGACGTTCACCTCGTTCAGCAAAGAGATGTTGCTGTCACAGGTCCGTGGTGGGGGCTTGTAGTCCGTAATGGTCTGTATGCCCTGCCACAGGTTTCGAGTGTCTCTGCTGTCGCTGAATTGATGGGCTATCCTCCTGGAGTATTTAGCCCTGGCTGTCCTCAGGCCCACCTCGTCTCGAGCTCTGAAGGCAGCGTTCTGCGTTTTTCCAGGAGTCTGTAGACCTCCCCTGTCATCTATGGCTTCTGGTTGGCCCGGACAGTGATGGTCTTTGTGACTGTTACATCATCAATACACTTGGTATGTGTAGGCAGTGACAGTTTCTGAGTACTCTTGGACATCTTTGGTGTTATTGTATGTGGCAGCCTGCTTAAATATATTCCAGTCGGTGGTGTCAAAACAGTCTTGAAGAGCCTCTGACGACCCCTCAGGCCACACTTGAATTTGTTTGTGAACTGGTTTGGTGACTTTAATGCAGGAGATCCCCTTGCTTTTTTGCTTTTGCCATCAGGAGATCATGACAGTGTGACTGTCTGATAGAAAAGCCAAATTTTGGCACAGATTTTAACTTTTAAAGGCTATGGTCTTAAACTTTTGATCAGCTGATGACCAGCCTGTTTGAGTTTAAATTCAATAAATTTAATACTCTCTTTAAAGAATGATCTACATTTTTGCATAGAGGCCTGTTATTAACAATTGCCAGTAGTTTGCATCAATCTCCTGGTATGGCTGCTAATTCAAGAAAATAATTTTATATGACCAATTGATTATGAGAAAACACTTTTGCAATTGTGTTGCACAGCTGAGAACCGTTGTACTAATGGAGCAAACAAGGTAGCGTGGCATTCTTTAGGTTAGTTTAGTTTCTGAACATCAGCAGTTGTTTGTTTGTTTACAGGTTCAATATGGCCAGAAAGAATGAAATTTCATTAGAGACCTGTCAGTCTATTGTTGTCCTTAGCAGCACAAACTGGCTCTAACAAGGACAGAAAAAGGAGTCGGAGGCCCTGATCCACAACTGTGCAAGAAGACAAATATCTGAGAGTATTGTAGTTTAAGACAAAGACACCTCACAGGTCCTCAACTGGCAGCTGCACTAAACAGTAACAGCCGAACATCAGTGTCAGCATCAACAGTGAAAAGAGACTTCAGTATGCTAGACTTTATGGCAGAATTGCATTTCTCAGACTGGCCAATAAAAACAAAAGACTGAGATGGGCCTAAGAGCACAGACATCAGACCCTGGAAGACTGGAAGGTGTTGTGGACAGATGAGTCCAAGTTTGAGGTCTTCGGATCAAACAGAAGAACGTTTGTGAGATGCAGGACAAATGAAAAGATGCTGAAAGAGTGCTTAATACCTTCAGTCAAGCATGGTCGAAGCAGCATGATGGTCTTTGGAGGTGAGAAAATAGTATATTTGTACAGAGTGGAAGGAACTTTGAGGAAGGGAAGTTATCACAAGATTTTGCAACACCATGCCATACCCTGTGGACACCACTTATTGTGGCCAATTTCATCCTACAACAGGATAATAACTGGAAAAAACACACCTACAAAATGTGTCAGCAATATTTGAAGACTAAGCAGTCCGCCGGAATTCTGACTATAATGGAGTGGCCAGCACAGCCTCTGGATCCGATCCCTATTGAGCTGTTGTGGGAGCAGCTTGACCGTATGTACCATGAAGGAAGACTCCATCAAGCCAATCCATCTTGTGGGAGATGCTCCGGGAAGCATGGGGTGAAATCTCCTCATATTATCTTGAGAAATTGACAGCTAGTATGCCTAAGGTCTGCCAGGCTGTAAGGGCAAAAGAAAATTTTCATCATTTCCATCAAAATCACTGTCAGTGTCAGCATGTTCTGTTCTTTTGCTATATTTATAATTTAGGCTAATTTCCTGTGTGTTTCCTTTGAAAAAACCCTCAAATGTTTAAGTGACCAGACACTTTTGAGCGGTGTGGTGTGTGTGTGTGTGTGTGTGTGTGTGTGTGTGTGTGTGTGTGTGTGTTTGTTTTTGTATCTCTATATATATATATATATATATATATATATATATATATATATATATATATATATATATATATATATACAGGTGCTGGTCATATAATTAGAATATCATCAAAAAGTTGATTTACTTAATTTGGGATTTTCCTTAGTTGTCAATCATCAAAATTAAAAGAAATAAACATTTGAAATATCAGTTTGTGTGTAATGAATGAATGAATATAATATACAAGTTTCAATTTTTGAATGGAATTAGTGAAATAAAAAAACTTTTTATGATATTCTAATTATATGACCAGCACCTGTATATAGTTATAGTTATTAAACAATACTCGAGGTGCAACATACGCTTAGATCTTTGGCTTTTTTCCCTCTTGTCATATTTTTTTGTCCAGCAGATGTCGCCATCTCGACCTGTTATAGTAACATCACACATTTCCAACAACAGTTTTCCAATGCAGTGCTGCGCCCTTCTGCGGATACACACACTCTCACACACACTCACTCTCTCTCTCACACACACTCCTGCTCTCGGATAACGGTGAGTCCTGCGCAGCTTCATTCGTGTTGTATGTAGTTTGGTTTTAGTTTGTTGTAAAACACTCTGTGTGTGTGTCTGTGTCACGAATCCCAGTGTATTCCCAGTGTATCCCAGTGTGTGTATTTTTGGACACAACAGCTGGATGTCGTTGTGGCGAAGAAAGGAAAAGTGGCAGTTAAACGCTCGAGCCGCTGTTAGCCTGCTAGCTAAATCCAAACAGAGACCAAAAAAACGGGTTTTTTCTCCTCATAAACACCGCATATCAGTTCAGTTCTGTACAGAAGTCAAATAATACAGTGTAGGGAAATTTTGCTCGCCGCGTTTTTACTAGCTGAGTAGCTAAATAACACGGACTTAGCCTTAATTGTCAACTTCATTCTCGTCTATTCGAGGACCATTCATACGGTTTATACAACATCTACTCGTTTATATCGGGTTAATTCGCTACCGAAACGCAGTCCAGGTCTGTGAGCAGTCATTCAGGGCTAACAGAGTTGTGTTAAACCTGTGTGAGGAGTAAAGATCTGATGTGGTGGAGAATAGTATAGTGTATAGGAGGGTATAGTGCTGTTGTTCACCAGGCCTGTGGAGACAGTGAGGATGCTAAACTCTATGCTAATCATGTATTTTACATGTTTTTTATGGATTTCGGAATTTTTTTTTTTTTTATTTACAGGAATGTCATTTTCTTTGCTGTGGCAAAATTAGACCCGGACAATAACAGTAAGGTTAGGTTGGAAAAAAAAAAAAAAACTGTCTAGATACACAGCTTCTGATGAACAGGTTGCCAGATATGTACGTAACAAAGCATCCCCAGGATCCTGAAAGTTTCCAGATAAAAAACCTTAATTATGTGATTATCCCCTATATTTAGAAATTTAAAAAGCGACATCACGCCACTCATTTAAGGAAAATACAATCTCGATGATTTATTTACAATTAATAGTTAATCTGTAACCTTTTGGTTTGTTTTCACTTGGCTGAACTGAACTGGGTGTGTTTCTTATCAGCTCTCAGTCTCCTCAGGACACAAATAAGTATATTGTGTATACGAGTTGGCTTACACATTGGGCCACTGCTGACAATGTACTCGAATTGTAAAATGTCACGACTGGCATGAAAATAATTTTCTATCAAGCACGATCATGGGCTTGCAGGTGAATTAACAAAATCATCAAGCAAACTGTTTATAGAATTTCAATTCTAGTCTCGTCTATTCTAAGTAATCGTTTGAGAGCTATAACAATGACAACAAGCTATTTACATTTGTCTACGAAGTTGGCTGAGAGTTTGTCTGCCATTTTTTTAATTGAGAGGCTTCAGAAAACATTTCCAGTAAGGGAACATGGGATGACGCCATCTCAACCTTTTTCTGTATTGTGAGATTTTTTTGGGAGTAAACTTGCTGGTACACTAGAAGGATTTTGCGATCAAGACAGTCCTTAAACTAATCAATTCCCTGACTACTGAACTAAGAAGCTGATTAAGACTCTCATCTTGTTTCCACAATTACCCATGATGCTGTTTGACCAGCTGCTGATGGTGGTGCCAGTGGGATTAAAGAGCTGCTGCAGCAGAGCTTTAGTCCTCTAATCTGCCCAGCGGTCTCAACAAAAAATAAAATTCAAAAGCTTCATGGGGAACACAACCTCATAACGTTTGTCATCCTATAGATATTCTAGTCTCTGGTGAAATCAGTTAAAGAGCCTTACATTTCCTTGCTGAATTCTTAATCTACTGTCTCCACTGGATCTCACAGCAAAACTTATTTTAGGAACTCACAGCAAAACCCGACTGTTATCCCTTAGTTTTGAGGACACTACAATGGCACAAGTAACATCCTCCTGTGATTTCAGCACAACAAACAATAACTCGTACACAGAAACATCTATAAACATATACATGTTTTTTTTCCCGATTATGTACCATAATTTAATTATTTTTCCATAGTATGTACAAAATTCACATTTCTTATTTTTTGTATTATTAATCTTATTTATGCAATAAGTAAACAAATAAAATGAATATACATCAAATCGCAGGAAGTTGGAAAAATCTGGCAACCCTGTCATCTACTGAATTACAGCTCTTTGACTTCAAAATATAGGCTTGTGAGTATTAGCAGGTATAATGCAGTAAACATAATTAACACATCTGATTAAAGTAATAATGTAAAGCATGGACACATGGGACACATGCTTCTTTGTGTTCCTGATGTGAATTTCTCTACTGCTCAGTGTTTAATAGCTCCAATACAAGCACACAAGCAGAAACAAACATTTATAGTGTTGTTCCTGGTTTAACCGGATTATAATCTTTGGATGCTGTAAATTAGGGGATTTTGTAAAAATACTGTAGCACAGGAACACCACTTTATATTTAAAAAATGGCCTCATTTTCCGTTTGCATTTGGAAAGGAATGATTTCCTGTCTGTGAAGGAGGAATTTTCCCCTCTTGTTAATGGGGCTTGTTTAGATATTGGGGTCTCCTGCTGCTGGGAAACTGAGAATGTAAAAGCTGTTTTTTAGAGCCCTGTGGATTTCATACGTCCCCCTTAAGCCATTAGACGTGAACTCCCAATGTTATTATTAGCCTGTTAATCTTGTTATTATAGATGTAGCATGTTTATTACATTAAGCTCATGGACTGCAGTTCTCAGGCACTGTGATGGATTTCTATCATATTTGGAGGTCATTAATGAGACATTTGCACCCTTTGTGGGTTTATAGTCAAATATTTTCATGTAATTTGTGGAACATTTACAGCTGCACTTTCATACACATCTCTGTGTGTAGGGTCATTAAAAGTTCAAATGGTTTTAATGTTTGTGTGCCGTTCTGAAAACAAATGCAGCCACTGGGAGAACAGGAGCTGTGAGTGTGTGTGTGTGAGTGTGTGGGTGTGAGTGTGTGGGTGTGAGTGAGTGTGTGGGTGTGAGTGAGTGTGTGGGTGTGAATGAGTGTGTGGGTGTGAATGAGTGTGTGGGTGTGAATGAGTGTGTGGGTGTGAGTGAGTGTGTGGGTGAGAGTGAGTGTGTGGGTGAGAGTGAGTGTGTGGGTGAGAGTGAGTGTGTGGGTGAGAGTGAGTGTGTGGGTGAGAGTGAGTGAGTGGGTGAGAGTGAGTGAGTGGGTGAGAGTGTGTGGGTGTGAGTGTGTGTGAGTGTGTGTTATCATAAGCTAAATCTCACTGTATGATTTTATTGTAGAACCAAAGCTGATATTTGATCTGCTCATGGTTTATGTTCACTGACTCACAGTGAGCTTGGGAGCTAAGGACAGTGACAAAAAATGTCATATATGTAGTTTTGTTGTTGCCATATTTTTCCATTAGAACATCAGCATATTGTTCAAGGTTATTGGTGGTTGTGTTATTAGAAGCAGAAACATGCCTTTTAATAATGCCTTTTCACTGTTTCACTGTACCTTCTCACTGTATGACAGCTCATTGTAGTGCAGATAATCAATATTTCAGACATGAAATATTTTGTCTCAGAATCGTATCTTACTATGTTGTTTTCTATTTCTTCAGGTTACATGAATTAAAGAATTTTGGACTTGCATTAGCCACCCTGCTTCTGTATGGAAAAAAGCCTCACGTGTGAAGGTATAAGGGCCACAGGTGTGGGACTTGTCGTCGCAAGAGTTCAGTCATGTTTAACTTGATCAAAAAGGACAAAGAGAGGGATGCGGGGCGGAAGAAGGACAAGAAAGACAAGCGCGAGCGGATGTCAGCTGCGGAGCTGCGCAGCCTGGACGAGATGAGTATGAGAAGGGGCTTCTTCAACCTCAACCGCAGCTCAAAGAGAGACTCGCGGAGCAAGCTAGAAATCTCCAACCCCATCCCGATCAAGGTGGCCAGCAGCATGGAGCTCAGTCTCAATGACATCGAGTCGGATGGACTCAGTAACCGCAGCAGTGTGGTGCTTGACTCAGAGCAGCTCAGCGCTGCGAGCTCAAGTGACGATCTGAAGGGCGATTACGGCAGTTCTGTGCGGGAGCGAGCGGCCAGGTTTGGCCCTTTGGCTTCACACAGCTCACAGATGAGTCAAATTATGAAGCGCTTCTCCTTTTCTCAACGGAGCAAAGAGGAAAGTGCTTCTGAATGTTCCACTCCATCTGGCCAGAACTCTGCCGCACCATCACCCCAGGTGGAGAACAAGCTGCTGGTCCTTGAACGCAAGCAGAGCCTCCAGCAACAGACAGCAGAAGGGAGGAAAGTTTGCATCCCAGACATGGTGGAGAAAACCTTTGCCGCCAATTTGCGTCTTCCGGCTGTAGTCCCTCCACCGACGCCTGAGATTCGTGAGCTGGAGCTTCAGCGGCGTAACACAGGTGACTTTGGCTTTTCCCTTCGTCGCACCACTATGCTGGACCGGGCGGCTGATGGGAGTGTGTACCGGCGAGTGGTGCATTTTGCTGAACCTGGGGCTGGGACTAAGGACCTAGCGCTGGGGCTGGTTCCGGGAGACCGGCTGGTGGAGATTAATGGCCGTAACGTGGAGAGCAAGACCAGGGATGAGATCGTGGAGATGATCAGGCAGTCGGGGGATTCTGTACGTCTGAAGGTGCAGCCGATTTTGGAGCTGAGCGAATTGAGTCGCTGTTGGCTCAGGAACACAGATGTGTTGCGCCGCGATGCCTTAGACGTAAGCCCTTTGTTCTCTCTCAGTCTGTCTCATACACTCTCTCGCCTGATGTTCGTGCTATGATTAACTCGTACAGGAAGAATTCCCCCACTTTTTTAGGGTGAATGATCTTACCACAAGACTGATGTTCTACAATTGTACTCACTGAGTATTGGGCCATCCTTAAAAATATTCTTGTTTGCCGTAACCAGACCGATTTTTTTGCGTTAAGACCGACCTTTTTTTCTTCTAATCTTCAAACAATTAATACAAAAGCAATAAAATAATATTAATTATTTTTTAGTAAGTATTGTAAATATATAAATTGCCTAGGCCTACATACAAATGAAGGCTACATTCTTTCTTTTAAATAAAAACCTGTGACGCCATCTATGTTTACACTATTGGTTAACGGATGTCACACTATGGCCTGTGCGTTCGCTTCGTTTCATACTCTCATTCACTGTCCGAGTCAACGGTTCGCGCTTGGTAATGAAATGCTCAAAATGTTCGCGGTCACCGTTCAGTCATACGGGTTCGGGCACCATAATATATCTAAAAAATTCATTAACACAGCTCGACACCGCTTTAACTTGGAACGAAGTTCTGGAAAAACTGCGTCCAGATCTAGTCTAACCTTGTCGACTGACTTGAAGGAGACCACTAAAATTACCTAATTTTTTTTCTTCAAATGAATTTGCCTGAAATTCATGCAATAAACATGTTTTTGACAAAGATTTCAATTTGTTTGTGGTCTATATAGCCAGCATCAAAATAAAGTTTGCAATGATGCGCCCAAAGCCATCACCAAAATTGTACTTTTTTTTTTTTACATTGAAAAAAATAAAAATAAAAAATAGACCTACCTACCGAACCTTTTTTTTTTTTTTTTTTTACTGTTGATGCAAACCAAAATATTTGTAAGGATGGCCTTGAACATCAACTTTGAACCTTATGTGATTGCATTTATCACCTGGTCTTTCCACAGACTCACAGTTCAATTAAGTGGTGTGTTTAGGGAGGTTGTTTCCTCTGGTGTAACAGCCACCCCCCACCTGGAGGCATCTAGTGCAGATCTCAACACTGACATGTTTTTTGTTTTCTTTGCAAAATGTATGTGTTTTTTTTGTGTGTGTGTGTGTGTGTGTGACTGAGAGACAGCAGAATAGTAGAATGCTGAAAGGATTTTGACACCATAATTGTTGCTGTTTGTTTGAGTTGCAAAATGCTTGGTGTAAAATCAGGCACTTGAAGTAATTACATCACAAGTGGTATTTTCCCCTCTCATATGCCCTCGAAGTAAATAAACATTTTGTTACGATTGAAGAGTCTCTGCGCCAGTTTAAGGCTTGGTCTCCAAAATGAGTCTGGTAAAAGGTTAAGTGTGATTTTGGGTACATTTAGAAGGTAGGCATAGGCGATAGAAAAGATAAATATCCTTTCACAATACGTTTTCAAGATAATATTTAAGACATTTGTTGTGACATCACCGTGTCTTTTCTATCCCAGGAATACACCTTAGCACATAAATAGTGCCTGTATCTGTTCATGCAATTAACACTGAAATGAACATGACTCCATGACCTTTTTTCCAGCCTCCAGCTGTTGTATATTCTGCGATGCTTTTCTGATTATTCTGATTATAAAGAGTTTCTGGTTGATCGAACCGTCCAATCATTTTCCTTTGAACTCTCTTATCAACAACGGTCAGTAGCTGGTTGCTTTATTCTGGCACTGACAACCATGCCTTGCCCAAAGTGTCTGAGATCAACTTTCTCTCCATTCGGTTATAGACATTAAAGGAAGCACTTGACTTGTATGTGCATGATTTTATGCACTGAGCTGCTGCAGAATGATCGGCAGATGTATAATTGCGTGAATGAGTGCATGTTCTATTAAAGTTGCAGATGAGTGTAAAAAAATCCTGGTGACTGTTTCGGTAAAATGTGTACTGAACTCTAGTTGACACTAATATTATATTGTTATTTAACCCAGAGGTTGACTGAGACTTACCCCTGTAAGTGAGCATGGATTTTGTCTATATAGCTGCAGGAAAGACCCAATTGTTTTAGCCTTTGTTTGTGTATACATTAATTAAGATATGAACAGATATCTTTTATTCTCTGTGAAATATAAAACACGCGCGCACACACAGGGCAGCTGCACTTATGCAAACAGAGCATGTCCCCAGACAGCTGAAAGCTCAGACAGAGCGAAGTCACACCCCTTCATCCTAATGTACGCTTGACAGATAATATAGTGTATGTGCTAATGTGAGGAAAGCAGCCTCTCAACTGTGGGTGTAATTAATATGATCCTGAGGCTAATAATACTGTAGGGAATCAGCAGGGAACATAATAAAATTCACAGCCTGAAAGACACAATCTGCTCTGAGCTGCTTTACGTCTGCGATTGTATCGTATGTCTGCATCCATGAATGTTTTTGCAAGTGGGTGATGTATTTGCCGCTGAGTGATGCAGCACTCTCACAGGCTTGCTGTGTAACGAGGGCTGAGGTTTGTGAAGAATCCATCCTGGACGCTTTACTCTGAAGCAGCGAGTCCTTTCCAGGCCGGGTCTTGGAATCACTGAAATTCCAGTCAAAGCAGTTGCAGTCATGGAAAACTCTGACATGTGAACATTCCATTCACACAACCCTGTGTTTGTAGAAATGGAATCACTGAAGACTTGAGACAGAAACTAGAGAATGTGATTTTTCTAGTAAATTGAATAAGTAAGCACCAGCTACCCCCCTTTATAGCAGAGCAGCTCCATTGTTCTATTTTGGGTTTTACCAACAAACAAAGAGTTACTTGATTCAACAGTTTTAAGCTAACCTTCTTTTCTACTTATTTCTCATTGCTCATTAGTTTGCGTTGGAGTGATAGGGGAGTTGAGTTTTTTTTTCCATGTGAAACTTTTTACAGCTTGTCTATCATGTTAAAAAAACTTACTTAATATACACATTTCTCCAGTGTCAATGTAATTAGCCCCACTGATGAACTCTTCACTTTCCCGAGGCCAAAGCAAATCCCCTTTTTCCTTCATTCATTTTTTCTTTCTCTTTTATTAGGATCTTTAGAATAAAAATAAACCACGCGTAATTGTTGCTTACTCTGTGATACGGGTAGTGCATTTAAAAAATATATTCTATTGGTTCTCACTCTTTGACCTTCAGTCTGTCCTTAAAGTTTGCCTGTTGCTTCAGGTCTCTTGTGTGCTGTAACAAAAAGACAATATATGACAATAAAACAGCGACAGAATACGTCCATGTGCAGTATTCTACACAACCCTGTGTTGTTCTCAAGAGTTTGGGAAGGAATAACTGTAGGTTTAAGGCCACAGTTAGTCCTCACCCATGAGTGGGTTTCCTGGAATATACTCGAAATGTCCCTGTGAGTAAGAATATATCAGGATGACAAACAAGAACTATACAGCCGAGCCTTGCTTCTTGTTTGTGTGTGTGTGTCTCTCTGGCTGTATGTGTATATGTCTGTGGGACTGGCGATACAGGGCAGCAATGAGCCTATGGGGTGGCCCTGTTTGCCCGTGTGACACAAACAGCATGGGTGTGATCTGAGGCCCTCGTTAAGCAGCAGGAGATTTTCGCCGCTCCTTTTTATCCAGGAAGACAAATAGCAAGGTTATAAATTAAGAAAGGGAGGAGCTGTAAAGTGATCATCCATCTCCCCATTTAGATGCTAGCCAAATCGGAGTGGCTGGCAGACTTCATTAAAACTTTAAATGTGACTTGTTGGCAGGTTTATCAGTGTCATGACGGTAGAGTGTATAAAACGGTAGGTGTAGAAAACCTTCTCTTATTATTCTGTTTCTCAGACCAGGCTGGATTCTCCACCTCTGACTGACTTTACACTCTATCTTATATCAGACTAGAGGTATCATTTGGTGTACTTAAACTATTCTTTTTCTTATAATAATAATGTCTGAAGGAAGTTTTGAAAAGAATCGAGACAAAACTGTTTTTATGGCTCAGGTCTGTTTCTTCAGGACTCAGGAAAAGCATTGCTCACATTCCTCATCAGCCATCAGGAAGTGAGTGTTGGAGGAATTGTTCATTGGAAAATAGAAGACTTCAAGTGAATTTGGTGGTGAGATTTAGGGGTATGGATGCATTAGTTTGGGCTGTTCAGAGCAAATTGTGGGAGAGCGATTGCTTTTGGCAGGAAGCTGTGTTCAGGAATCTCCCTCCTCCATAGAATAGCTGAGGAATGCCTCTGAGGAGGAGGGAGTAAAGAACAGGCTGTAGGACCATCTAGTTTCTCGCTTCGTTCTTCCACCAGTCCACAAATGTCACCAGGATGTCCTGTGACAAACTTCAGGAATCCTGCAGTAGAGACTTTCTGAAACAAACAGGTAAATAAGTCTCAGGTCACAGGCTCAAGATCATCTCAAGGTCATTTCATTGACACTAAGTATATTTGCTCGTCCATGTTTTTTCCCCCTATTTGCTACAGATGCTGTGGCGCTCAAAACCAACTTATAAACCAAATCCACAGATGCTTTTGATACTTTTATTTCTCTACTGGATAAGCATTTACTAGTGAGTTAATTAGTCAGTGAAGTCTGACGTGCATGATAAAGATTATGCTTTCTGGTATTATTGCTAGTTTGGAGAATGACTACATTCAGTGTCTGAGAGGAAATATGTATTTACTTGCAGTATGTTACACAACAAGTTGTCATGCTTCTCTGGCTTGTATTCTGTCTTACCCCCTGTGATGCTGACAATAAGAAGTTGCCCACAGCTGTATGCCAGATGCAGACATGCTTGTACACGCAGTCTTTACTAACAGGAACGCTTGCTCATATTTAGCTCCCAAGGCTATCTATTCGGATAGTTGCGAAACATTGAAACCATGACCCAGATGTCGATATAATACCAGCAACTCAAATAACGTGTCTCTGACATGCACACTGTAACCCTTTGTACATTTTGGAGAGCTGTTTACTTCTACTGACATGGTCAAGTCAGAACAGTAAACAGGCTGAAGACATTTTGCCATTCGGATATGTTGGTCTTATGAAAACAAATAGGATGTAGGTACTGATTTTATTGGAAACATGCTTGTGATGTATTAGATAAGATCAGGTGCCTTGACATATTTCTATGTGGTACTTGGATTTTTTGCTTCTTAGCACATAGGATAAAATTAAAGACACACCTTTCCACTGCACACTGAGTTTTTTAACTAAACTTTTTCCTTTTCAAGTCCCTGAAAGTTGAGTTGTCATTTTATGTTGGCTTTTGTTGAGACTGTTATGTAATTTATGTAATTTGTGCTCATCCTATTGTGCAGGAACAGCCACAATGTGAATATTTTCCACAACATTATAGGATTAAAAACAGACTCTTATTTAGAGTATGATAAACTTGCTTGCTTGCTTATGCTAGCATTCTAACAAGTGTGAGACATGAAATTTATGAGAATTGGTCGGATTTAGACCTTGTTTGTTTAACACAGTGCTTAACAAACCCAAGCTGGTTCTTCTGTGCCATTTTCTGGCTGATGACACACATTAACTGTGTCAGAATCAAAGGCCATGTTCTGCTCAGGTCTGTAGTTTAACTGGTATTACTATGTCATTTGGTTTAGATTTACATTTTTCTAAATAAATGCACACACACACACATAGACATCACTAATCCTAAATCTTTTTCCTGCACACAGTTACAGCTGTTGTTGCATTTGGCCCAGGCGGTATTATTTTACTCCACGAGACCAAGAGCTCCATTCAGGAATTTCTGCTAATTTGATTGGCTCTCATTTGATCAAAATCGTCTCAACTGATTTGTAAACTGAAACATTCCCTTTTCTAAGCTCAGCAACATTTTTTCCCTTTCCCTTTTCCCAGCACTAAAACCACACTCCAATAACTGTACACTTGCAAAACTATAGGTGACAGCAGTGTTTTTCACTGGCACCTAAAAATGCCTTGCTGCTGCAACTTGATGATCGCATAAATCATCATTTCCACTGTGGTGCATAAACAGCCATATTACCTTCTGCCTGCAGAAAGCTTGACCAGTTCTTCCTTCTCCAGCAGAAATTTTAACCAGTCTTGTGCAGAAAGAGTGATCAGTCCCACCCACTCCCACAGAAAGTTTGACCAATCGCGCCCACTCGTACCGAAAAACCTGACCAATCCCACCCTCTCTAGCAGAAAGTTGGATTGGGTCTTGTGGGATCATCGTAGTAATAAACATAAAAAGAAAGATTTGTAGATTAGGTAATCTACAGTATTAATGTAGTGACCGCAATCGTAGCATTGACCTTTCCAGCGTAAAAGTAAACATGCTGTGCACTGATTCACATCAGTTCCTCTTTTACGTACATATCTGTGATTACTATTTTAATGCTACACTGGCCTCATGCACAATGTCCAGGGCTCTTTTGACTAGTGTGTCTCTTTTTTTGTGCAGGGGAATAAAGCTTTGATGGGTGTGCCAGCCTAGAATGTGATATGTAGGAAGTAATTGAACGTTCTCAGGAAGTCCTGCATGGCAATCAGATAAAGGCAATTGCTCATGCTGTACTTAGCACATGGGCTCAGATGATTTACACTGGCATTCATGTTCGATTCTGATGCAGGCTTTGTAGACACACATTTAGAAATGTTTTCTTTGGCTAGTAATTGGAATCCTCTGTAATAGGGAAATATTTTGTTTTGTGGGTCTACAGAGATTTTTTTAAATGACAAACTGAAGAACCCTTGATTTACTTTGTCTATGTAAACTTTCCAGGCCTTGTTCTGGACACGTGTCCCTGAGCGGTGTTGAGCAATGTTGATTAGACCGTGTTTGTGTGTTTATGATTAATGTTAATGCGTGGGCCAGCTCTGTGACTGATGGGGAAACATTTCCTCCCTTAACTTCTATTCTGGCATTTGCGGAATTTGCTTTGGAACAAACATGACACTTCCTGCCCGGGTCTTTGGAGAAAGCAGTGCAGAGGTGGGGGTTAAAACTCAACTGTGAGCAAAGTTTAGAAAAGAACAGTATTTTATATTCTTATGTCGTTTTCTTTTTTAACAGACACACTGTACTAGAGAGACATAATGTTAATTAGCTATTGATTAACTGTTTCACTCTTCAGATTATGTGCACTGTGAGGAGTGCATTGATTATTGAAATATGCAAAGACTGCAGTTTATAATAGAAATCCTTACTATGTGTCATATCTTGATTATTTATCTTAGATAGAAGTATGCTAAATCATCTTTACTGCCCCTTTCCAAACAGACATAATGAAGATTTATACAGCGCATATGGCTTTCTGTACATAAACCGCTTTTGTTGGACTAACAAAATTTTAATATTTCCGCGAATTCTTTCTTGCTAGTAAGCTTGATGTGTGACACCTGTTTTCTCAATCATCGAGCACCTCAATTAGTCATGAAGGCTACAGAGGAAGTGTACGAGAAGGCTGACGAGAATAGAGATGACTAGAATTCTGTCAGTGCTGAGATGCTTCCCGTCAGGAAGGCACTTTCAGCACCGCCACGAGAAAATAGCTCGGCTCTCCTGCTGCTCTAGACCCTGCCCATCCGGGAACCATGTCCTTTTCCTCCGTTATGTCTCCAGCATCTCTGCCTTTTGTTATTTGAAAACTTGTCAGTCTGCATGTTGTTCTCAAGAGGAAAAAAACAAAACCCTCAATTGAACATGCACTTTAAGGACATTAACATTTTGCTTAGGTTTGCATAGCCTTCCACTATGCAGCAATAAAGGCCATGGTGAAGTGGCAGCGGCTGACCAACACTATCTGGAGCAGAGAAGGGCCCTTCTGTTTGCTGCTCTCAGAGAATTTCCCTCTGGCTTCCTCCGCCCCCTCATGTACCCACAGCTTCTGGGATAAGATTGATCTGCATTTGATTGTCGACTAGTCTTGGTACAGAACATGCTGCTGTTCGACATTAATGTTAAACACACAGGCAGGGCATTGTGTATCATCATGTCTTCTACCTAAAACCTATAATGTTTATTTAGTTGGTTCTCTCTGGAGTGGATTTTCATTGGCTTTGTGAGCTGATCATGAAAAACACTAGAAAGCCTTGTGATGTAACAAAAAAATCAAATCTGCACACAGTATTCACATGAAATACAGGATGAATAAGGTATTTTTTTTTACTTTCTTTTCAAATCAGATGCGAGTTAGACGGTCTGGATTAAAAGCTGGTTAAAATGGACGGTGCTTTCCAAAAGTCAAACTCTGATGCCTCCTTGTTTCTTTAATTTTACCTACTTGAGCTTGTGAATATTTGTAGAAGTCTGTTGTGATTTAGCACGTATCAAATGCCATCACAGGATTCAAGGAGAGGGGATAAGAGAATGGAGGCTTCTAGGGTGAGGATATCTTTTTAACTGACTTACTTTTTTTTGTCCTTAGCTCTGTGTTTTATGCTGTATATGTTCGAAATGACAATAAAAAACATGCTCCGCTTTTTCCAAAACAATAAACAGATACAATAATGAAAACCTATGTTTTAGTCAAGAACGTTTAAACTGGTGAATACACTTTATTTTCCCTTTTCTTTCATACTTGGGAGGGAGGTGCTAAGATACAAGAAAGGAAAGGGGAAAAAAAAGAGGAGGCACGGTTATAGAAACGAGAAGCACCCGGTAATTGTTCTGAGAGAAGGGCGGCTTAAATGTTCCCGAAAACCTTCCAGTGCCTTTACAATACATGACAATTGCTGCCTGTGACGTCTTGGTTTATTCGATCTATTGGCTGCAAGAATCTTATTTCTTACTGGTAGAGGAAACAGTGTCATTTTTTTAGCCAATCCCATCCTGGAAACATTAGAAGTGTGTATTGAGATGGGGGAAAGGAATGCTCTTTGTCTCCAGACTTGTTCTTTTCTGTGCAGTCCAGTAAGGTTGTGGTTTGTGTAGAAATTCCACTGATTCCTGATGGCTCACAGTTTATTGTTCCCCCTGGCTACAAGCTTAAAAGGCAAGTGCTTGTATACTTGGCTATGTTGAATGAACTTCTATATCCTGATCAGTGCCTGTCTTCTGATGACTCCTTAGGATGACTTTTATACTGACTGCTGGTCACGAGACTCCTCTAGATTGCAGGCAAAACCAGAGCAGTCTGAATGCCTTCAAAGTATAAGATATGACATGTATTAAGTGTCCCTACAAGAATTTTCCCTTAAATGTGATCTATTTAATTCAATCCAGTTCAAGTCAAATGTATTTGCAAAGCGCTTTAAACGATGGACATTATCTCAAAGCAGATTTTTGTGCGATTTTAGCCACGATTTTGGTCGTCTGAGAAATTTTAAATATCCTAAAAGATATTTTATATTCTATAATCCTAGGGTAAAATGTTTCTGTTTTATCATCAAGGATTTTCACACAAGAGATTGTGTGTGTTGTACCTGCTATTTTAGCAAGAGAATGCAGGTCTGAACGTGTCGAGGTAACCCTTCTTGTGTGTGTCCGATTTTGACGCTTCTTGACCGTCATACACTCTGACATGATGACAAACTGAGATCCTGCACTGTGACATGGGGATCGTGTTTGTATAGTCTGACAAGCAACAATCGCGTAGGATTATGAACAATCACACAGTGTGAATCGGGCATTAGACGGAAGAGGAAGAAACCTTGAGAGGAATCAGGATTAAAAAGAAACCCATCCTCATTCGTGTGACACTAGCGGGTGTGATTATAAATCTACAGTCTGGCATTTATGTTTCGATTAGGCGGTT
>NC_062528.1:11138748-11183748 GCF_022655615.1 Tachysurus fulvidraco | reverse complement strand
TTGAAACATTGAATGTCTGTATCATTGCCCAAATACAATGAAATTGAAGTACTTACAGTGCAGAGTCTAATAAATAATCTATCCAATTAATATCTCCATAATCTGATAAAATAAAAATAATAAATAAAATAAAATAAATCAAATTATATAACAACAGGATCTAAAATTAAGGAAAAAGAAAGTCACATCTGCAGGTAAAATATTGCACATAATGTTCAAGTTTTCTTTCTTTCTTTTCTTTTTTTTGCAGTGTTTAAAGCTGATATGGCTTTGGCATAAAAACCGTTCTTCTACAGTTGAAAGAGAGAATTTCCTGGGTGAGCTGGGTCTCTGGGTTATGATCACTAACCCAGAACCTCACTTTCTCACCACGGCTTTATTCAGATCTGCCTGCACAGGGTTTTGTTTCGTTTATTTTGTAGCCAGTGTTTGAATATGTCCTGACTGACATTGAGTCCAGCCGTGGCTACTGTGTGATTATGCATGCCTGAGTGAGGTGGCGTGCTGTGAGCGGCTCTGTTCTAACTCATTCTGGTGAGTCAGGCACTCTACCGCAAATCAAAACACTTGTCATTAACTCCTCAGACACAGGAAAGAGCTTTTCCTATAAACACGGTTTAGTGTCACATTTGGAGAACCCAAAACGTTCTGAAACATTCATAATCGTTCAGAGTTCTAACACAGGGGACAGTATGCTTTGTTTGAGGGAATCACTGGCAAATGTGATGTTATCAATGTCAGGATCAAGGCTGGAAGTGGTTACAAATTCAGCTTCCTATTATGTTGTCTCATGTTCAGTGCTGGATTCACAACACAGTTGCTGATTAGTAACTGGGCTTTCTTTTGTGTGTCAACAAATAATGTTTTGGTGACAAATCACGTATACAAAATTTGCACAGATTATCACCTGCATTGATTTAATGAAATATCTTGCTCTTTCCTGAGTTGATTGAAGCAGTGCTTTTATTTAGAACACACACTAAGAGACAATTAAGAGACACACTAAGAGATGCCTGTCAGTCTTGGAGGGATTCATGGGATTGGGTACGAAAACCCTGAAGCATGGAGAGGAGCCAGGAATCAAGCTATGCTAACGATGAAGACGGTTTGAGGATTTATTTTTTTTCTTTTTTCAAAATGAAGTGAACCTTGTAGAAGAGAGTAAAGAGATGAGTGATTTGCAGAGTAAACATGTTCAGTAGTGATGTTTAAATGATGATCTTTGCAATATGACTCTCACTAACATTTTAACCTGGTGATGGCCCTGGTCAGGAGTTTCGGATGGCGTGTTCTGCACGCCACTTCTCTGGACCAAAGGCAAATAAATACCTCAGTGTTTGTTTGCCAGCAGCAGATGTTAGGATTCTTCTTTATTTATTGAGAACTCCAGAGCTCATTGCTGTTTACTAACCAATATGTGTTTGCCCCGCTTCTACCTTGAGGCAATCAATTCATTGCTGACAGAATGCCTGTGAAGGACAGAGCACCCTTTACACTACAGTGGGGCTGAGAGGGCCCCAGCGCTTAGTTTATGTCATCCTCTGTTTAAAACCTTGCTGATTCAGGCTAGCCGGCTTGCTGCAGGGCGATGGAGAACAATCCAGCATGTTTGTGGATGAGTGAATGGTTGTACTAAACAAAGCGTTACTTATGCACATTGCCATTAGAGAGGCAATGAATGGCACATGGTCTATAAATGAATCAGCGACTAAACTCTCCTGCTGAGTGAGAAGCACCTTTATCACACTGCAGGATTAGAGTAGGGCATGTCTGTAAATGCAGAGGAAGATCTCTATTCAAGCGTATTTCATTCGAGTGAGTTAATGAGGTGCTATAAACTTAAGCAGCTGATGTCTTTGCCAGAGGAAAGATATAACCCAAATAGCTGGCGCTGTGGTTTATCTGTGTGTCATGTTAATGCTCCAATATTGTGTATACACATGCCCTAAAGGACCAAGGTACTTTACAAACTGTAAATGTAAACCTGTGTAATGTTTTGGTTTTATCTGATTGCATTATGAGGTCCATTGTGGGATACGTCTGAATCTTATTATGTTTTGTCTTGTCTTTTTCCAGCAAATAATGGAACTGATTGGAAGCTCTTTTAAAAGCTTTTGTTTAGCCTCCAAATGAGCACTACAAGTAAAAATACAAGGAGGAAGTGCTTAGCCTGCAGGTTTACATGTCTCTCAAATAATTTATTACTTGTGTGTTAGGCCAGACAGTAATGGAAAGACTTTACATGCACTTCCCTCACACCGAAGTCGGCTTACAGTAAAACCAAGATGTCAAATAATTTATACCAGACAGGTTAATATCTCCTTAAAGTGTGCTTTTGGCTCTCTAGAACCAAACACAGAACGAACGAACTGCACAGCAGTCATCTTCCCCTCATACGTTACGATCTGTGCCAGTGCTTAGTTTAAGCAGGTATTATCTGTCAAGGGTCTGTGTGTGTTAAAGATTGACTTCTAATGTAGGGCTGTGTTTAGTCTTACTGTAGAACCTGAGCTATGTGTAAGAGTTTTGTCTAGGATGTTGTGTGTGTCTGCACTTACTCTGACCACAAAGAACTGCCTCACTGAAACAGGTCCAGCTCAGAGGCCAGTCAGATCGTTTCACATGCTGATTGTTCATCTGGTGCAGAAGCCTAATGCTGCTCTGCAAGTGACAACAATAGAAGCTGCTGTGGGGGAATTTGTTCGTTCAGTAATGATATGTATAAACGATTGTGCTGGATTATTCTTTGTCATTACAACTTCATTAAAAAGGGTGTTTTGTTCTGGGCTTTGCTATGAGTCTAAACTGAGCTCTTACAAATTCCCATGTTCAGACCTGATGATGTAATGTGTATATATAAATCTCTTATTGCAGGTTGAATTTGCAGGAAAATGTGGATTTTTTTTCCTTTATATACATGAATATGGACATTTGAATAGCATTTCACTAGTGCAGCTCATCCTGACCATGCTAAATAAGTCTGATTGGCTCATTGTGTGTTCAGACACAGTGAAATTCTTTTTGTACCTGAATCTGAAACCTTCTAAGTTGTATAAATTCAAAGCATAATTTGCATTGATGAGCACAGACAGAAATTTCCTGTTTCCTAACTGAGCTCCTATTGTAATGTTGGGTTCCTGTGCCTGAGCAGGCTGGAGTTAAACTGCCGTAGGTTTACACAATATGATTAGACTTCAGATAACTCTGGAATCATTTTGTGGTATATTGGAGCAGCGTCATGAAAGCTGCCGGTGTTAGGATTGCATTCTTTGGTGGTCTTGAAATAGAAAATGGTTGCTAAATTGTGTTTTGTTTCAGTGCTCCAGCAGAGGATTATTGTTTTGGGTTTCAGTCACAGCAGGAGGAGGTGCACCATACAAACACTACATACTGTTTTTATGACATGGCTGTAACAGTAGTTGTAGTCTTTAAGACACATTTGAACACAGATCATAACCTATTCTGCATGTTTCTAAATTCCGCATATATTCGGAGAAGACCGCTGCAGTGCCATGACTTTTGTGCACTTTCTGTCTACAGTCTTCAAATCTGGAGCACACGCCTATGTAACATCTGATCAAGATCGCTGGAAATTTTGACATGCTGCCTTTTAAAAGGTTATATAATTAATTATTTATGAAAATGAATTTTTTTACTTAAATAATTGATTATTTCTGTACAAAAACAAAATAATGAACGTGTCTCTGTTGAAAGACACACTGCTGTTTTGCCAGCACGTTGTATTGGTTTCTAAACATTCAAGGCAAATCTCCTTTTGGACCTTCTTTAATAATCTGTTTATAAAGTATTAAGAGAGGGTGTGTGTGTAGGGTGTACTTTCTGTAACATTGATCCTGATCGGACCCTGCTCCTGCCCCTCTGACCCCTCAAGCATGACCAGGCCCTTTCAGCTGTGACTGACGATTGTGTAATGCTCGCGCGATATGCAGTTTCACAGCCCCAACATGCTCACACATCAGACATGTTTCTTTGTGAATCACACTTAGTGTACAACTTCAATACTGATTTGCTCCAGGCGTGTCATACTGAGTTTGTGGAAATGTGCAGTTTATTCATCCACGATGAGAAGCTCAGGTATATGTTTTGTGTATGCGCTGGTCCCTTGAGCACCAAACACACTAAGAATGACTCAGAAGCTGCCAGGCAAATGATTATTGAGGTTTATATGCAAGTCAAATGTTGTGTAGTTTCTCAGCTGACAAAGGTGTTGATTACATTTAAGCTTATAACCTTTAGTCATTCTCCACAAACACTTTAGTGTAATAATGTTATTGTATATTCTAATATATAATGGAACAAATGGTAGCAATGTTATTATATATTATATCAACACATCACAGCCTACTGGCTTCTTAACATTGGCTTTAATGCATGAATGTTGGGTTTCTGAGAAACTACTGTCTTATGAACTGTTTTTGTATGTTAGTGACTTGACCTTTTCTCAAGTTTGGCCTGTGATTAGTCTGGACCTACCTTTTTTTTCCTGTAGAGTACAGAGCTGGTTACTTCTGCTTGGCACTACTAGATATGAGAAAGGCACACCCTTTGTGTGTGTGTGTGTGTATGTGAGATAGATGGAGAGAGAGCGTTTGTCCTATGTCTTATTGCTCAGTTGGATGTCCACTGGCTACACACATCAGTTCACACAGTGTGATCTCATTTCTTTTGTGCTGACATTTTCTCTGCAATAGGTTTATGCAGAAGTGATTTATCAAAAAAAAAAAAAAAAAAGGCACAGAAATTTATCTCCAAGCATTTTGCATTTACCAGGACAGAAAGTGAGTGTGTCCATGTGTGTTCAGCTCAAAGCATGTGAGATTAAAGGGTGTAAAGGCTTCCAGGGTGTGTATGTTAATATCAGACAGTTAGAAACACAAATAATTTCAGATTCACATATATATTGGTTCAATGCTTGTTTTATCATGGAGTAAAAGACTGCTCATTTAAATGAAAGGATTACTGGAATTAATGTACTCAGGTCTGGTGATATAATTTAATTAATTAAAATCACTGGGTATTATTGCAGTGTTAATTCTCTACGTCAATGCCTTAAATTAAGGCCGTGTCACTTCTAAGCCTTAGAGCATGCAGTGAACTGGACCGGTTTTCTGGGTCCTCTGGTGCTAAAACATGATGTCACACTGCTGACCTTTGCACAGCTGCCTCTGTGCCCTTTTGTCATGTTTGTCTCATTGTTGGAGTCATGTGCCCGTGAGGACGTCTGCTGCCCCTATAGGGGTTGTGTCTGGGAGGGCGATGATTATCTGTGGCCTTTATCTCTATTTCAGGAGACCGGGTTGCAGTTTTGTATGGGTGTGGTGGACGATCTGAACAGTAGCACTGTGGTTAGTGTGGGCTTAACCAGGGCACAGCGGGTTTAGTTCCCATGACTCCTTAAATCTCGCCCAGTGTGCTCTGTTTTGTGCACAATTGAAGGATTTGGGCAAACACAGAATCACAAGAATGACCGATTGGTTGGACAAATTATACATTTATAAGCTAACTACCAGGAAAGTCGAAGTCCAGTGTACTGGACTTCATTATGCTAACAAAAATTTTAAAGCACATTGTTGGTTGGCCATGAAATTTTGCAATCTTCACATCACACATGCTTTTTTCTCTGTTTTGTCATCATAATTTTTTTTGTGTATCTGTGTGTTCCTGATTCTAAAAGATTCTCTCTTTCGTCACACCACCTTGAAGCAGTTAATATACATACCGAATAAAAAATGTTTATTAAACCTACTTATTTTCCAGACAGGAAATTTGCTCATTTCAGACAACTGAACTACTAATTTGTCCACTCCCTTTGTGCAAAGGGTATCTGTGTGTCTGTGTGTGTCTCTGTCCGTGTGTGCATCCATGTGTTTGGGTGTGTCTGTGTGTGTCTGTGTATGTGTGTGTCTGTGTGTGTGCATCCGTGTGTTTGGGTGCGTCTGTGTGAGTGTGTGTTCCTGTTTTTCCTTTCCATTTAGTAAAGCAGCTGATGATTGTGCAGTATGCTTTTGCCTGTTCTTGCTCACTTGCATAACAAAATGATGAGCAAGCAAGTCTGAGCTTCAGGTACGCTTGGGTGTGATTGATGTACTCTGTTAATATAAGGTTAGCACAAGTAGCCACACTGTTTCAGGTACTGCCAGAGACTGCTTCCTTGGACAGATGCCACAACTATAATTATGCTGTATAGCCTTTTTTCTATTTTTTTCTTTTTTAGTCCTGCAAGCAACAGGCCCATGATGCCAATCAGTTCATATCTGTAAAGATCTGCAGATCTGATCTTTAGTGGGAAGTGAGTGGAATACCTGAGGCCTGGTTACTAGGTGCTGGTTGTTTGAGATTTTATGATTTGAGGCTGTTGGGGAAATGAGGCATGGTGAGGTGAGAGGTGTGGGCAGAGGTGTGGGTAGGCTGCCTCAGAGGCTTTATTGGTTGCTCCAGGCTGCTCCAGGATGCATACTCTTCTCATTATCCCTGGCTGATGGGCTCACAGTTCACATTACTCCCCAAAATAATGTCTCCTTCTGTCAGCTGGCTGTTTACTGATGCTCCCTACACAGCTTTAAGCACTGTACTATTTGGCCATATACATTGGTCAGTGGTTTCACACACTCAGCCACGTGGTGTTGAGTCACACTAATCATCACTGTTTGAACAGGACCTAAAGGCAAACAAACAGCTCTTTGAGAAATTGATCCTCTGTGAGAAACACATCGGCAGGCTAGGTCACAGTTTTAATAAGGCTGAGAGCGCCCTCGTGTGACTGATTACTGAACTGCTAGTGTGTCTGCACAGGTGTGCCATCTATTGGAAAAATTATGAATTGCAGCTGCTGTGCAAGTCTGAGGACTTCAGGACTATAGGTTATGTGCTATAGTGCTATAGGTGCATCAGATATTGCATATTCTGCTAATTTGACGTCATTTGGCATCATCTGAAACAGTGTATACTCAGTTTAAAAAAGAAATGTCTGTGCTCCAACTGAGGGGATATTAGCCTTTCTAAAATGCATACACTAGATGGTAGAGTGTACGTATAGTGTGTAGTACAGCATCCATATCAGTTATGAAGTATGATTTCATTATATTAAATGTAATTGTTTGAATGAATTGCAAAATTGTACATGCTGTAGGTATCGAAGTCAAGATTTTAGTAGTGTGACAACAGTGGGCCAGGCATTCAAGGTATTTGTGTGAATATTTTGTTGCCATTCCTAACATGTTGTCTGTTGTTAATTATTCAAAATATAACAGAAATCCCATTTTTGTCTTTGTCCTTCCTCTTAGTGAGAGTGATGAATTGCATGTGAGCGGTTTCGTTTTCCTCTCACTGTGCTTTGCACTTTTGAAACGGCTCATAGGAAGTGCCAGGCCTTTGCATCACTTCCTCTGCCTCCACCTCACAGCACATTTGCATTTGTGTTTTCCTCTGTCTTCGGTTTGCTGCACTCTGACACAGTCCAACCTGCAAGCAGAGAGGGCAAAAAATAAATTAAATTTGCCTGGCCAAACAAACTCACAGTGGATTTTTCTCAAAGATCAGAAGTAGTTTGTATCGATGAGCAGGTGAGAAGAAGCAGCAGCTGTTGCTAAGAAAGTGTAGTGGAGCAGAGACTGAGCAGAGAAGAGCAGAGCGTCATCATTCTGCATTTTGCATTCTTGGGGGTGGGGAGTAAGAGAGGCGAGTTTAGAACAGTGATGGTGGTTGGGATCTATATTAAGCCTATCGTGACCCCCTCACACCACGACAGCTGTCCCTCCTCTTCGTCTCGCCGTGCAGTGTCAGGAATAGAGAAGTTCAGTCAACCTGGGATCTCGCTTCACTCTCTGTGCCGGCTCCTTCGAGCTTGTATTCTGGACTGTTCTAACATATACAGAAGGTAGGAGAGTCCAACTGTCACTGAGGAACCAGCACAGATGAGCCGAGGTAACGCAGTGAGTAAACTGTCAAAACCGACAAACTTTTTTTTGAGCTCGAGACACAAGCAAAACTGTTTGGTGAGACTGCTGGCTCAATGTGAAGGCTCAGGCCGAGGCCTGTCGAGCTCCAATGCACTATTTTTAGGCTTGAGAACGGCAGGCCAGCACAGTATCTAACTTGGGATACTGCAGCAATTTAATCAAGCCCTAAAGTGTCAATGAGGTGGCTTTAGTTTATGCCATGTTTAGGCACGGCATGGTTTGGTCTGGATTCTTTACTGGTTTTTACATACTGGTTTTATTATACTTAATTATAAGTAATGCTCCAGAGATTGTGTTCTGTTTTATTTGAATTTAACACGCATCCAGTCTATAGGGTGAAAAGCATAAAGTTCAGTCTGCGATTATCTTATTGTCTATGATCTCCATTAAAGACCTACTCACGTTTTGTGAGCTTAGGAAACTTGACTTGAAACCACAAAATCTCCCAGAGATTTCCTGTTTCCTGTGATGGAAAAACCAATCTGCTTATTAGTAAGTTCCATGATCACATTCTGTGCTTTGTGTTAAATAACAAGGTGGAGTTTTAGTAAAGAAAGGGCCTGTGTTGCAGTGTGGGAGATTCGTCTGCTTTCTAAATGTATAGCAGATGTCTAAGGTCTAGGAGTGTGTGCAGGTAACACAATTGTGGCAATGGGCTTTTCTTATTGCTCTAGTTGTTTCCAGTTGAGTTTTTTCCCCTTTAAAACTTTAGCCATACTTTTTTTTTTTTTTTTTTTTTTAAATCACTGCCTTACATTAGCTGTATTTGGGATTTTAGTGATTTAAAAGTGATGTCTTGATGTCTTTGGGTATTAATTCTGTGTTAATTCCTGAAAATTACCAAAACATTTACAGCATAAAAAAGTAAGAACACTCATTGGATGTTGCAGTGGCAAAATTCCTGTTAAAAAGGAAGAAAAGTGTAATAATGGGCCTTATAATAAGTGAAAGTCAGACTTTATATTAGACTTTATATACAGACGTTATAGCGTCAAAATGTCTATTATACACCACTGCTGCATTCCGAATAGTTTGTTTTCTCCTTATCTCTATTTGGTTTTAGCGAGATCTGTTAGACAGTGTTTCTTCAGTTTTATGTAAAGGTTCAGGATTTGATCATTTAATACTTTTATTGTTTACTTTTTTGGAAGATGGTACACAAGTATATATAGTAGTACTGGATACGCAGCTCCCCAAACAAGCTTGTTCTCTTACTTTACGTAGGTAAGCACACCAACAACACTATTCAGCAGGAATATATGTGCGTGTTTTGTTTGGGCGAAACCTGTGAGCCTTGAGACACATAATTAATCTGATTTTAACCGTCAAACAGTTGTGCTGTGGGCATCGTAGCAGCTGTTCTAGATGTGTTATTGTTTAGATCTTGCACCATTTACATGATGTAAATCTTGCACATTTACAGAAATGTGTGTTATCCGATGTGTTTCTACGTTGCAAGCTTTCACGCAACTGCGATATATTCTAGAAGACTGGATCATGTTTAACTTGTACAGTTGTTTAGTAGGAAACCGCAGCTTAACACATCACAGCGTCAGTCATGTTAAAAGAAAAAATTGGAGCCACAGCCTCACATTTTGCCCAAGGTTTTAAACCTTACAGCATTCTCAGCATTACAGATTCTACACAATGTAGTCAAAGAATGTGTCTCCTTTTCTTAATAATGCTAGTAAACTAGCGGTTGGTGCTATTATATGAAAATAGTAAACACCGGTATGAGGTGAACTGGTTGTCTGTTACTACCCCAAAAGTGTATTATATTCATGTAACAGCTTAGTTTGGGATGTGTTGTTATGCTTATACCACAGTAATTTGCAAATGATTACTATATTTCATTCATTAGTGAATAACATGCCACGTGTTAAGGGTTTATGCCTGGATCTAATGTTATGGAACGACCATGAGTTCCTGTTCCAGTCAGGTCCATAAATATTTGAAAATGGACAGTTTTTACAGTTTTCTCTTCGTCAAGTGAAATGCATAGTCAGTTGAATTCAGGTCAGGTGAAACAAGCATTTGTCTGAATCTGAGCTGAGAATTTAGTTCAATATGCTTCAGAATTTATTCTACTGCTTTTATCAGTAAAATAAATATATACAAGAGAAGTAGGTCTGTTAGCATTCATGCGATTAGGTACACTTTAGGTCACAAGCAGTTCTTTCCTTTCTCTTTACTCTTATCATCATTATGGTACAAGTTGATACTTTTTCCTCCCTAGAGGTTAATGAGACAAAAGAAAAAAAAAATTCATACACCTTTTTACAAACAATCATTTAGCAATGAAACTTGAACACACGTAACCAGATACGCATAAGTGGTGCCGGCAAACTTTCCGAAGCACTGTGGCCGTTAGGAACAGCAGCTCCGAGTGTATTTCCTTGGACAATACCAGATTTATATTCATGTTGTTGTTTGAAGATGTTATGTTACTCTGTTTGCAAAATGTTTGCAGATTGCTGTGGTGTAAGAGGAATAAAACACTTTCATAATTTAGGAAAATAATAATTTTGACGTGGTAACAGCATTACACCACCCTGTTGATCAGCACACCCTGTCGTATGTTATTCCTTACCTAGTGTCATGTTTCTCTTTGACCTCTGTCACATTCTAAACCTCACTTTACACCACAGGTTGAATATCACATCTTACCTCCAGTGCTGTGCAGACGTTCTTACTTGAAGCTCGGTCCAGAATCTGCCGTGCTCAGATTCTTATCTCTTGGCTGTCACATATCAGCTCTCCCTGCCGTTCATCCTCTGCTCCTCCTTACCCGTCCCAGCCCATGAACGCAGTGTCACCACCATGGCATTCTCATCACGCTTTTCTTTCTGGGAGCAAAAGGAAAGTGGTGTTTCATTCTCAATTCTCCATTAACTGCACTGTGTGGTTCAAAATCTGGTTTGTCTGCATGAATCATGGCTACAATAAAACACCAAGAGGGTGCTACTTCTCATAATAGTCACTGAGTATAAACAAATGCATGGTTCAGTTGGTGTTTGATGTGTGTACTTTAGGGAACATGGTTCGCTGTGTGAAAATAACCAGTGCACTGTAACACAGATCATATTCTAGGACTCTGCCAAAGTATTTCAGTTCATAAAAGCTGCCGCTTGTCGAACCACTTCAGTAAAATGATGCTGCTGGTTTAAATATAATGATATATTTTGAAAAATAGTCATACCACTTTACACACATGATTTTAGCAGGTGGTGTGTGTGTGTGTGTGTGTGTGTGTGTGTGTGTGTGTGTGTGTGTGTGTGTGTGTGTGTGTGTGTGTGATCTGCAGCATGACCTGGTTCAGACACGTTTTAATTAGATTAAAGTGCACGTCATACTTACTTTCTCCCATAAACCTCTTCAGGTTAAAGAAGAGACCAAGGCAGCACCCAAGAGTGTGAGTGTAAGTGCTGTTCAAAACATCACTACTAGTACTTACTTACAGGAAGCAAATTTTACTGGTTGTACTGGTGCTTCTACAGGAAGCATTCTTGTACATTCTGAAATGAGCTGCTTTTTATATCCAGAAGTAATGTTCTACCTGTAGTTTTGTATAAGCAGAACAAGGAGATGATTTACTGAGTCTTTCATAATCCTGCAGGCTGTTTATTTTTCTTGTGGTTAAATCTATTAACCTGTAGGCTTTAACCTACATTATCGATGTGCAGTGTCATGTAGTAAATGAATGAGCTGCACATTGGACAAAGAATCCAAGTTCCTGATAAACCATGTTATACTGTATATAGCTTGTAATTGCAACTAGTAAATGTTGTTCTGAAGATATGTTTCAGTCATGGTTTATTAGAAATTAGTCTAGCTATTGTGGTCTACTGGATAGCTGTGTAAGAGTAAGACAAATTATTCAAACAGTGACCGTATGAAAATGGAAGCCCTAGTCTTACAGTAGATCTGCATGCCGTTCTACTCTGTATGTCTCAGTATTCTGAGTGGTTCAGTATAGAGCGCTGTGCCATTATCAGTCACTGTCCTGCTTTCTTTTGATCTACTTTGTTGATTGTTATTGCTTGTGTCCTTGGCTCTAGGGGTAACACAGCAAATGATATGTGTATCTATGTGAGATATTTAGAATTATGCACTTTTCAAGGTCTAAGGCTAAAATATATTTTCAGAAGTAGTAAAGTAGGGAATCCTTTCTCCTGAACATATCATTAATATGTGTCCTTTAACATCCCTGTTCCCCACCCAATGCCATCTGTCTGAGTAGTCAGATAGTAATGGCAGTCTCAGTAGTCGCTCCCAGTCAGTACCGAGCCTGGAGCCTGCTAAAGTCCTGCTGCGTACTAAGAGCCCTCAGCCAGTTCGAGATCCTCCTGGAAATGCCCTGTCCCATCCCCGGGAACGTTTCAAGAGTCCTTCACCTACGAGGAACAGGTTTTCTGTCATCAAGAAACCAGAACCATCCAAAATCCACGAGCGCTTCAAAAGCCCTGAGCCCCGTCCAGATTTACAGGATCATGGGCCTGTCTCGAATGGAGACAGCAAGACCAATAGTCCTTTAGCTAGCAATACAAGAACAACAGTGAATGCCAACCAGCCAGAGCTCACAGAGAATCCAGATAGTGTAACTCACAAGAAGGTGGTGAAGAGATTTGTGAGGAGGGTAGAACCTGCAGATGAGAACACTGCTGCTGCTTCTATGACCAAAATTCTTTGTCAGACTAATGCTGAGCCTCCAAAATCTGCCCTTGAGCCACCCAAACCCTCAACAATGCCTGTGATACCCCAGTCTGTCTCTGAGCCACCCAAATCTATGCCATCATCTGTGCCTAAGGTCATGAAGACGCCCATGTTCTCTTTTAAACATGACACCATAAAGAAGGAGGACAAAGAGGACATTTCCACAGGATTAGCCAGCCTTATGAGCCGAGGCAGGACCAGAGATCTGCGACCTCGTCCCTTTAAGGAGGTGTCTGCAGAAAAAATTGAGCGCAAGAAGGAGGAGAACACTGAGAACAAAGAAAGCTCAGCAGCAACAGGGAAGAGTGAGCAGATACCAGAGGCCAGTCAGAGTGTGCAGAATCCAGAAGCCAGTCAGAATACACATTTAAAGCCAGAGGAAAAGACTTTGGCATCTTCTCCTCCTACCTCTCCTGCAACTTCCTCTCCAATTAAGTCCCCAATCACTTCACCACCTTCATTGAACTCAGCTCCAAAGAGAGTACCTGTGCCAAAGCCTTCCCCCATGGTTCCTCTGGCTGGTTTTATTCCAAAAACTAGTGAATTCCTTAAAACCACTACAGTTTCTGCACCACTATCATCCATTCCAAATCCTAAATTGGCTCCTGTTGTGCCTAAGCCAGCACCTGTAACATCCAAAGTACCTTCAGTTCTTGCTCCTGTCAAACCCACCATTAACTCAGGTCCTGAACCATTAGCCACCTCGTCTGGATTCATCCCATCTTCCAAAAAACCAGCTACAAAGGTACTGCTTGCATTTCTGCTGCATGAAGAACTTTAACATCGCCGGACCGTGTGTGAGAATTCAGGAAACTAAACAAGCATGTTTGTAAAACGTTTTGAAGATTTAACCTCTTTGCATTAAAATGGGATTTGTGATTCGTAGTGGTTCTAACATCACTTTTTTTGTACAGCAAGAACAAATTGTTTACTGGTTGTCTGTGTGGCCATCTGAAATCCTTGTTAACACACTATCTGGTTGAGTGTTTGTAAGATTTGTATGGATCATTATCACCATCAGTGATCTGAAACAAGAAGGCAAATCTGTGGTCTCTTTAGTCGATTAAAAGAGCTGCTTATTATAAAGCAGTTGTCAGAATTTGTGGTAAAATTCTGTTCAGATTCAGGTTCTTATTAGCAGTGTTGTCACTTCTGTTTGAACCATGTTATTTCATCTTAGCCTGTGAAATAGAAGCTCTCAGTAGTGCAAGACTTTGTGGCTCTGTTGTCATGGGCAGTCCTCTGAATCTAACAGTTAATGGCAGTTAACAGCACTTACATACTTTGTACATGAGAGAGGAACTCGAGAGGAAGTCTACCCAATTCACACGGATGATGTGTTTGGTGTGGTCTATATGAAACCTTTTAATGCTTTCTGTGTGAATTATTTAGCATGGAGTGGTGCATTGCATGGAATCATGCTGTTTATCACAGGCACATGTATTGGAATATGAATGCAATTCAATATAGAAACACTGATCCGATGCACATACTTTTAACGTGAGTGTTTATGTACTATGCGTGTATATAAATGTTCATAGAAGACGTTATCAAGTCCGTCCGTCCGTCGGTGCGTGTGCGCATGCTGAACTCTGTAGTAGTTTCAAGTGCACTTAATGAGTATTGCATATGCTCATACAAGCATTAGAATAGCCGTAACTAACACGTCTCCCAGCTTTGCGGTAAGCTCTGTCGCACTAGTTCACACTAAGACTTCTAACAAGCCATGGTCTCTCACACTGTAGCCAGCATTGAACACATAATATTCACAGCTACACTTACTTTCGGTGGTCTGACTTGTAGGAGAGCCCTCCACCGAGTCCTACCGAAGCAGCTCAAAGACGACTGGAGCAGATCTTCTTTGCCTCTGTAATTATTGTCGTATTTTTTTCCTCCTTGAGTGCTATTTATTATTTCTCATAATTTTCTTCTCCCAGTTAAGCATTTCTGCTCCTAAAATTAAAATATTTTCTCTCTTACATCTGCGATAGTGACAGAAAAAATCGAAAAATATTATACTTGACGGGTAACACTGTGTACTGAATAGGACTGCTGATAAACTGGCAGCAAAACAATAGTGTTGTTGTGTTAAACAAAAAAAACAATGACCCTCAAACAAAATAAATAAATAAACATCTTAGTAGTAAATGTGTTTTTTACTATTTCTAATTTTTTGAATAAAATTATCAGTTATTTTCTAACCTTTTTTATTTTCAGATACACAGTGATACCTGAGACATCTCAGACAAGCGTATTGTCATGATATTGATATTTATAAACGTAATTTATCATGTTGATATTTTATTGCCCAGTTAACCTATTAAACCTATACCTCTAAAGATGATATCAGTTGAACATACTGGTACACATGAACCCACTTGGATGACCCTTTTTTACACTACTTGTGAAATTACAAAATGACCCTTAATTCCATTTTGCTCCACTCACTCATCTCACATACAGTTTGTTTCGCATAGCATTTGTCTGCTTGCTTCTCTGTCTCACTCTTTTGCATTTCTGGCATAACATCATGTTCATCTCCATCTCTTTGTTTGTTGTACTCTCTTTACCTGTTCTTGTTTTCTCATCTGCCCTTCTACTGTCTTTGCTTCGGTGCTTGATGCTGCTGATTGGCCGGCTACTTTAGCCGGAGCCGGCGCAAAGTGCGTCTGTGTCCACATCCACTCAGGTCCAGGGTCAGCCTGAGAAATCAGCCACATCTCTCAGCCTCGCTGCAGTGTGTTCTCGAGCAGTCTGCTTCAGTGTAAGCCTCTGTTCCATGCCATTTCCATTTTCCCCATGCCACGCAACTGCTTCATTTTTCTTCATTTGCCAATTAATCCTTGTGTTTATTTGAATAAATAGACCTCAGATTAACTCTTTCTCTTGGATGACGCTCCAGTATGGCTTTATTTAATTAAACCCTTAATGCCTGTTATATCTATTCTTGTGTTGTTAATCCAAGCTATTGCATGGTGGCTATATACAGTATGGGCTTCTATAGCATGAATCCAGCATCATATAGCTGCATGTTTTAGTAAAGCGGTGTTATATTAGATAGTTGGCACTTGTACATGATTTGCACAGAGTTGCTATTTTTGAACACCACCTGCTGTTGTCAAATTGCACAGTCATGTTCATAATGTTCATACCATCACGTATTACTTCATCTCACCAACATAGAGTCTTAGTCTACTAAGCCATTTAATCAGTCAGGTAAGCTGCAAAACCGCTAAAGATATTAACAACAATGTTGACTGTTTAATGTTTCCATAGACAATGCTGTTTGAGATCAAACCTAATAAGGTTTTTCCTCCTTACGGTTTAACTGTTATACTGTTTGCTTTGGCATATTTCCTCCCTTTGTCTCTTTCCCAGCACTCTATGCAATCACAGTTGCGTAAGAAATATGATACGTTGTATGTAGATCTAACAGAGTAGCACATGAGAGTGTGATGGTGTGTAACAGTGTATGTTGCCTCCTTCTGGTCGGCTGCCATGTCACAGGGACAGGTGGAGGACGATCCTGTGGCTATCCTGCAGGCGGCCCATGCTGCTGCCGCCCAGCCTAAGGTCTGCAGTCTGCTGTGTGTGTGTGTGTGTGTGTGTGTGTGTGTGTGTGTGTGTGTGTGTGTGTATGTGTGTGTGATTCAGCAGCACGTGCTCTTGCCCCTTGATTCTCCATGTGCTGTGATCTCTCACATCTACCCTAAACAACAACATTACCCCAGCAGCATCAGTGACTCATTAAAATAATAAGCTGCAAATGTTCTGAAAGGTGGCAAATTCTTAAAAAAAAAAAAAACATTTGTGAATATTAATATAATATTATAATAATATAAAATTAATAATACTGAATTGGTTGATTTTGGCTTTCTGTTACTGTCCATCTGGGTGTATTGTTGTGTCTGTTTGCTTTTTTTTTTTTTTAACCCCGAGTGAGAAATGCAGGATTTTAGTAACAGATCAATTTGTCTCTATAATGTATTTAAAATTCAAGAATATTTAACCGAGGGTTTAAAATGAATCATGAATATGAAAATTATCATGCTTTTTTGTGATGCGATGTCCAAATGTAAAGATTTTACAATTATTCCTTCTCAGCTTGATAATGTTTATTTTATCTCTTAATAAAAAGCCAACACCAGTCAACATTTATGCCGTTATGCAGAGTTTATCAACTTTCTACTGGTAGACACTGAAGCTGTGTCCACTTTTTTTATGCACAATGATCCTGCTGGTCTTCTGGGTTCTTTATTTGAAAGCACTTCTGGTTACTCATCATACACTCCTGCAGTGTAGAAGTTGGTCTTTCATGCTGAACTAATATCTGAATAGCTGATCAGCACCAAAAGGCAACTTCTGTCATGACTCTTGTGGTAGTTATTCTCCAAAGCATGCACCATACATGGAGTGCGTTTGTGTGGGCTTGGATGTGAGTATGAGTATGATCTGTGTACTTTCCTGTCCAGGTAAAAACAGAGGAGCAGATAGCTGCAGAGCAGGCATGGTACGGCTCAGAGAAAGTGTGGCTGGTCCACAAGGACGGCTTCTCGTTGGGTAAGTTCCACAGCTGCGCACTATTCCTGTGTAGCAAAATGCTCTTACTTGTTTTAGATCACCCTAAAGAACCTTCACAATAGGCCCTGAGTGGTCTCGAGATGTCACGAGAGGCCCAATTGTCACAAGATGTCTATTCAGGAGCCAAGGGAGCAAAATTGTCTATGCTCTGTGGTGAAAGGGATGTTCTACTTCTTTCCTCTGTCAGTAACAGTGACATTAACCAAACGTGTGAGCTCACATATGTGGAAGAGGATACATTGAACGTTCTTATGAACTATGACCCATGATACCACCCCGATATTACTGTGGTGCTTTGTTATACTCTGATGATAGTCATTTCTCCCTGGTGTATATTGAGAACATTGTTTATTTCACAGTTCACCATAATACAGTCTTTGCTATATTTTGGTTACTTTGGTTGTTGTGTTTGTGACCAATTGTTCTTTTCTGTGCCAAAAACTTAAATTTTTTTTGAAGACTATAGATCCTTTAATTAACAAGAGCTTAAGTATTTTATATAAATGGCAAATCTGACCTTATATACTTTTATTTGGTGTTGGGACAATTGCAAGCGTTTAGCACATCAAGCACATTTATGGTGGGTCTTTTTCCCTCTGTCACCCTAGCCACTTTGCTGAAGACGGAGGCGGGCAGCATGCCAGAGGGGAAGGTGAAGATCAAACTGGAGCACGATGGGACAGTACTGGACGTGGATGAGGATGATGTGGAGAAGGTCAGGCTACCTGCATTTTTTTTTTGTTTGTTTTGCTTAGTGTCACTGTGTGGCAGCAATGTGTGTTTGAATCGAGGAACCTTGCAGGGCAGGTTTATGTGTCTCTCGTACAATAAGCACAGGAGGTGGTAAATGGACCATGCAAGAGTTTATCTACTTTCCAAACTCGAGTGAGACACACACACACACACACACACACACACACACACACACACACACACACACACACACACACACACACACACAAGTTTTGAACACTGATTATACACTGATCTCATTTTTCTGTAATGGTAGAACATGTGCAATGAGAGTGTTAATTTCACATTCATCCTGGAGTTATTTATAAAATGCTTTCACAATCTTAATGTTGATTTTCAATTCAATGTCTGAACCAACTATTTATATATCAGATTGGATACAGATCAGTGGTTTGAATTAGTGCAGCATTGACACCTCTAATTCCATTAAAAGGGTCTGTGTCTGAAACAGAAGGCAGCTGCATGGGTGCCTTACTGCCTTGTAAACTGCCTTATTAGGCAAAACTTAAAAAACTATGAGGGCAGCTCTGTAGGGAAACTGTTTGAGACAGAGGCAGCACATGCCAGCAGGTTGCCATGTTTACAATTTGTTCCCTAACCCTGAAGTCCGTTAGGTGAAGTCAGTGAGGCTCAGTCACTGGTCGCAGTCCAGCCTCTACCACTCTGTTCATTGGTGATCTTTCCTCTCTCAGGCCAACCCTCCATCTTTTGACCGCTCTGAGGACTTGGCGACTTTGCTCTACCTGAACGAGTCGAGTGTGATGCACTGTTTGCGGCAGCGCTATGGAGGAAACCTCATCCACACTTACGCTGGGCCCAGCATGGTGGTCGTCAACCCCATCAGCGCTCCTTCCATGTACTCTGAGAAGGTAAAAACAACATACCGCTGTCTTTGTACTCAGATCAATTGGCTGTTTTCTGCATTATTAATATATAATAGTGCATGTTTTAGACAGGCCATTGGCCACAGCTCTAAGTGGCTAATAGAGTCAATATTCTAAATATAATAAAGGATCTACTGAGTTTTTATAATAAATTTATTATTGTTGTACAGTCTTTTTGGTTATAAAATGACTGTACAACAATAATAAAAAATGACCGCAGTGGTTTATATGACGATTGCCATTCGCTGGTGTAACTTTGTAGCTTTGAGGATTTATTTTCCAGCAAAATACATGTGGGGGATTATTTTTTGGATGCTCAGTTGCTTTGCCTTTAGACATTTCTTTACATGCTACTTTTGCTCAGTGGGAGCTACAAATGATGGCACCACCAGATTGATAACTGGCCGTAACGATCATGAAAGTAAATTCATAAGAATGCACCCATTTCTGTGTTCCAGTTGTTTTTGCTTTTGTTTGTTAATGCAGCTTTTTTGACACATTACTGAGTTGCTGTTGTGAGCTTTAGGTGACATGACCAACTCATTTAAAGTACAGCATCTGATCACATTTCTGCATTACCACTGCTCTGTCTTTTGGCTCAGTTTGTTTCAGGTGACTCGGTTTAGCAGTTTACAGCTAGAAAATAATGAATGACAAACTGAGACAATGTGGATCAGACAGTTTTGGACTGGCTGTTCATTTGCTGTGTAATGGCTGTGTTGTCACCTGCATAAGTGAACCAGAGTGAGACGATAAAAAAAACTAGGGTTCGATTCACCCAGACCAAATGCTGCTGTCGTTAAAGCACCTTTATATACTGTACCTTGGTTCATAACAGCTGACAAAACTGTATAAACCTCTTTATAGGGAATTATACTTTTTTTCAAATTTAGTTTCTCCTTTGTGACTAAGTTTGTTATTGTCTTAATTATGAAAAAAAAATCTTACCCCATCCCTAATTTTTCAGGTGATGCACATGTTTAAAGGCTGCCGGCGTGAGGACACGGCGCCTCATATCTATGCAGTGGCTCAGTCAGCCTACCGGAACCTTCTGACCACACGGCGGGATCAGTCCATCGTTCTGCTTGGCAAAAGTGGCAGTGGAAAGACCACCAACTGCCAGCACCTGGTGCAGTACCTGCTCTCCATCGCTGGCAGCACTGGCAAGATCTTTTCAGGTAAGAGATGCTGAAAATTTTAATGACAGAAATATCAATAATAAATCATTCATGGTGTAAAAATAGTATGAAAATGAATCGATTAAGGCATTGGTGATGAATCTGAAGCACATATACAGCATAGAGTTAGGACTCTAAACATACTGAGAGAAGTGGCAGTAAAATGTTTGTGTTTGGTGATGATTGATGGATGGAGGCTTTGCTAATGATGCGCACCAGGCAAACTCTGATAATTAGACTTTCTTATCAAAGGCACTATTAGACCTATTAATGATCCACTGAAGATTACATTTCTCAACTGAAGCTTTAAAGAGGCCAAGATACTATCTACATATGTTTACCTCTCACTGTTGCACCTGGAATCACCACTTATGGGTCAATCGGGCATAGGATCAAGCTAATTAGTGTGTGAGTAACTGCGACTGTGTGTGTGTGTGTGTTCTTTATAGCGGAGAAATGGCAGGCGGTCTACACTATCCTGGAGGCATTTGGGAACTGTGCTACCTCCATGAATTCAAATGCAAGCCGCTTCTCTCAGATTGTCTCTCTGGACTTTGACCAAGCTGGCCAGGTGGCCTCTGCCTCCATCCAGGTACTATTTTACTACTTACAGATAGTCTGTATTCAATTCTGTATTCAGTCTGTACTTCAGTTCTACTCTGTAAAAAAAAATGTGTTTTGGCACGGCTGTGTAGACTATGCTGCTGGAGAAACTGAGGGTGGCCAAGAGGCCAGAGGCTGAGTCGACTTATAATGTCTTTTATTATGTGATGTCTGGGGCAGACAACACTCTCAGGTAAGAGAGAGAGTGTGTGTGCGTGTGTGTGTGTGTGTGTGCGTATTCATGACTTTACCACTGAAAAAAATGTTGTGCTTGAGTGAAATTCACCTGTACATTATTATTATTAATTTTTCCCTCACAGGACCGACCTTCATTTCAACCACTTTGCTGAGAACAACACCTTTGGAATTATGCCTCAGTCAAAGGTAGAGCTCTTGCACAAACTCACAAAGTACATATCGCACTGCTGTAAAGATGCTTTAACAAAACCTTTAGCAGGAACGTTACAAAAGGAACATGTGGACTTTCTGCTTAAAGATACCTGATAAAATTCAAGTTCAAATTTCCAGGTTTAGTAGATGTGCTAGAGGATTTATAGGTGTGTGTGTGTGTGTGTGTGTGTGTGTGTGTGTGTGTGTGTGTGTAGTCTGAAGACAAGCAGAAGGCAGCACAACAGTTTACTAAGCTGCAGGCAGCTATGAAGGTGCTTGGTATCTCTGCTGATGAGCAGAAAGCTCTTTGGCTCGTACTGGGGGCCATCTACCACCTGGGAGCTGCTGGGGCAACAAAAGGTATGTGTGTGTGTGCACGTGTGTGTAGGAGATTGATTAAGATAAAGACCACATTCTATATTCCTATTCAATCCAGATTCTTTGCATCTTCAGACATATTATCGAACTAATACACACATTTGGTTTCCCCAATAATGACTGACATGTAACATGCTCTAAGCCAACCAGTACACAGAACACACACACACACACACACACACACACACACACACACACACACACACACACACACACACACACACACACTGTAGTGTCAAATTCAAACCTGGTTTTATAAGAGAAAAAGCAGATGCTGTCTATATGAATAAAAAAACAGTCATAAGGCTATGAAAGGAACATATAGACGAGAGGTTTTCTGATATAGAAGACCGTAGGCATGTGAGAGAATGACGTTGTTGTTTTTTCAAAGCCTGGTGGAAGTAAATTGCTTTGTGTAATGGCTTCTTCGCCAGAAGCCCAGGAAGGATGCACTAATAATAATCATCAGATTGCTCGGTCTCTACATGTGGCCCAACTGTTTGTTTTACTGTATTGCACCCGAAGCTTTGTCTGCCTACAGTGTTGATATATTTTATATCCTGAAGCAGGATACAGACTAGTCGTAGAGACCATAAAGGAGATGACAGTGATGCATATTCTGTAGAACTATATTTTTACAGACTAACAGGAATCCAGTGCATTTTATTAATTTATTAATCTACTTATTTTGTCAGTGGGAAAGTTAAATCATATTAGCACATTTCCACATATTCTATACAATGGCATTGTAAATAAATGAACACAACGTTTAATAAGTATGTATAAGTATGTGACTGTGTTCATAATCAACAAATCGTCAAGCTCCTGTGAAATATTCTACACACATCTAATATTGCAGTAGACTGAGTATGGGGCTACTTTAAAGGATACATTTGTGAAATCAAACCTGAATTAAACAAAATATTTCTTTGTTAATCGTTATATGTTAATTATAATATTATTCATGCTGAACGCTGGAGATTTAATAAAAAAACAAAACGAAAAAAACAGAGCAACCATTAGAGGGCAGTGTTGCCCTTCTTTAACGTGTTAATGTCACCCTTTTTGTGAGCTCTTGAAAGACCATAATCAAAGATGGCTTATTTTTAAACACATGATTGTCTATTTTGTCTTTTAACATCATTAACTTAGACATCAAAATTAGAATAAAGCACTTAGTTTGCGTCTTAGATTTAAGATTTCTCACAGGATTATCTCCCATCTAGGTTTAGCTATGTGGCGTTAGTCTCTCATAGTTAGACTATCATCCCCTTTAGACTCTTGTCTTCAGCCTCTGTATTTTGGGATTTGGAGTCACACAGAGGAACCCGTTAAAGACTTGCATCAGTGTGGCATACAATTAAACCAGCGTTTCAGCATGAGTGTAAATGTTGAATACGTGGTACAACATACACATTCACACGTTCGAATGAGGTGAAGCAGCAGACTGCTTGGTGTTTGGGCCTCAAATGAAACTTTTGAAAAAATATACACACACACACGCACGCACACAGGCATACACGCACAAACATATTTTGCACTGAGAGACTGTGGCTGCTACAGCGGTCCCACAGACTTATCAGCCTTGGTTAAAATCACAGGCATGAAGCTTTATTTATGTCTGATTGAATCTTGGATTAAAAACCATGGTCATGAATTTTTCAATGAATCAGCCACAAAACCTAAATTTTTCAAATTATATTTATATATGTATAATTATAAATACTTTTTGATTTTATGATTTGCATGTTTTATATAGTCTTTTCTGTAATATATTTAGTCCATATTATGGTTGTAGCTAACTCTTATTTTCTCTGTAAGATAAAGCTAAAAAGACAAAGCCTTTTTTAATGAACCTTTTATATCCATCTTAACAGAGGGTGCCAATAATTCTTGGAAAATTACAATTTTGAAAGAAGTGGGCTTTCTGTTTTTGTACAATAATTATTTGCTCTGTGTGTGTGTGTGAGTGTGAGAGAGGTTTGAAAGTGTGTGTGAGAGATTTTTTGTGTGTTTGTGTTAAAATGCCAGTGTTCTAACCTCCCCTTTTCTAATTGCATGTTGCATGCGACTGAATGCAGAGACTGAAGAAGGTAAAGAAAAAAGCCCATAACCTCAATCAAACTTTTCTTCAACTCCATGTTTGAGTGGTATTTCTTAACGCCTTTATCGCTGCTGCCAGACATTTTCATTTGCATTTTTATTGTCTCCCATCCTCTTTCTTCTCTGCCTCACTGTTGGTTTCTCTCTCTCTCTCTCTCTCTCTCTCTCTCTCTCTCTCTCTCTCTCTCTCTCTCTCTCTCTCTCTTTCACTTCCACATTCCTGAATATCTCAAAGCCAAGCTAAACCTTGGTGAAGGCAGTGTGGCATCAGAACTTTGTTGTCTTTTTAAGCTCCAATGCTCTCATGTACAACACCCCCCCCCCACACACACACACTTCATTCTTGTAGACTTTTCATTCCTGCAGTGCTTTTCTTTTGTTACCATCCAAAAAAAAAAGGAAAGCTTGTCTGTTGTTTGGACTCGTTTATGTTCAGCATGGTTTTTCTGATAGAGGTTTTTCGTCTTCTGCATGAGCTGCTTTGGGTGCTGCTTTAGCGCCTCCACCATCTGCTAGCACGGCTTTATACACACTATACTCTGAATTTTGTCGTTTTAAAAGTCACAAACTTTTTTATATATGTTTATTTCTTTTTTTCGAATTTCGTATTACAGATGCCATTCTTTTAAAGCAGATGCATTTTCTGTGATTAGGGTGAGGTCGACTATTAAACCTCTCTTCCTCTTACAGCTCTAGTCTGGCTGTTTATTTCATTTGTTAATATTAATTTGATAAGTCAGTGACTAGTGGAATGACTGAAATGAATTGGAATGATTTCTTTTTTGAATATTTTTGTTGAGTGTCATTCGGAAATGTAGCTCAGCCACATAAAATGTATCAGAAATGGCATCAAGCTCTTGAGTTCTCCAGCACAACATACTGCTAACACGTGCATTTTTCTAACAGCCGGCCGTAAACAGTTTGCACGTCACGAGTGGGCGCAGAAGGCGGCCTACCTCCTGGGCTGCACCCTTGAAGAACTTTCCTCGTCAATCTTCAAATACCATCCGAAAGGAACCCTGCAGAGATCTACCTCCTTCCGCCAGGGTCCAGATGACCTCGGCGCTGGAGAAAGCCCTGGTGCAAACCTTTTTTCTGCCAGCCCAGACATGCTAAATATATCAGAGAAAAAACTACATAAGCTCCAACTGCCAAATTAGATTTTATTACTGTAGTGGAAATGTACTTTATGAGAGAAGATCTTTCTTCGCTGTTCTGGTAGCAAGCGTGTTAATGAGTTTTTCATCATAAAATAAGAGCTTGGTTTTAGAGTCAGATATTCCATTTGCTCCTGAAGCTTATTCTCCTTGCTGTCGGTGTAAGCTAATGCTGTGTTGATGATTCAGGTACAAAGATCACAGCTCTGGAGTGTCTGGAGGCCATGGCTGCTGGGCTCTACACCGAACTCTTTACTCTCGTCATCTCCCTCATCAACCGGTCAGCCTTTTCTCTTATTTCTTCAATACTCAGCATGTTACTGCAGCCCTCACCCACAGAGGAACTTAATGGAGTGTGGCTGAGAGCTTTCACTTTGTGTGCATCTTCAAAGCAAGAAACCATTTTGTTTAGCGAGCTCTTAGAAAGCGTAGCATTATTTTTGTATGTTTTACATCTTTTAGAAATACTATATAACAAGCTGAGATGCCTATAAGTGTAACTCGATAAAACATACATAATACTTTAAATATTCTAGCATAGACTAAGATCATATCCTCATTTAAATTTAGATTCTTTTAAACTCTTTTTTTTATTTTAATTTCCGAAAAGTTTCACCCAATAATGGGATTGTCCTTCTGTGTGAATATCATGAGTAAAAAAAAGGAAAAATCGTTAAAGGGTTCAAAGGATTAAACCAACACACTGTGTAAACTGCAAATATTTAGATAATTTTTAATAAATGTTTGCACAAATATTATGCAATTAGATTATTAGAGATGGACCTCACTGATATATATATATATAAAAAAGACAGTAATCTTACAGATGTGTTTGAATCACAAGTTAACACGTGTATTATGTTTGTGTATATTTTAGAGCGCTGAAATCAAGTCAACACTCACTGTGCTCCCTTCTAATTGTGGACACTCCGGGTTTTCAAAACCCTCGGCTGGCTAAGCGAGGTGCCACTTTTGAGGAGTTGTGCCATAACTATGCTCAGGAGCGCCTGCAGGCCCTGTTCCAAGAGCGCACGTTTGTACAGGAGCTGGAGCGTTACAAGGAGGTACTACAGTGTAGATCTACTAACAAACCACTGTTCCCCACCCTCACCCCCACCCCACCCCCTTTAACAAATCCTAAAATGTCACCCCTGTGCTTTATTGATTCAATCTGTCAGTCAAATAATCAAATGTTGAATTGATTGTTTGACAAATGATGTATATTGATTTCATAATTGATTTCTATAATTATTATTTTAATAAAGTTCTGTTACTTGCCTTGTGACCAGATGAAATAAAACCCTAGGATGAAAGTGAGTTTAACTGCTGGCATAAATCAGGTCGATGCTAACTTTTATCTGTCTGGAATACTGTCATTTCTATTTAATTCGAGATTTGAAAACATATCATCGACTAGTGAGACAATTTTAGCTAATGCAGAAACAAAGGAGATGATGAAGACTGAAGATGTTATAAATGTTGTATGATATTGACTGAGATTTATCTATCTATCTATCTATCTATCTATCTATCTATCTATCTATCTATCTATCTATCTATCTATCTATCTATCTATCTATCTATCTATTTATTTATTTACTTTTGGGCAAACGCATCTTTCTTGTTTTAATACTGTTCAGTTAAGGCATTTTATTCATTGGTCACACGGTAATAAAAGAAACTGCTCACAAACCTGTGTGGTCGAATCATATCCTAATCAGTGGTGATCTAATGACCCTTCTGTTCCCGTTTAGGAAAACATAGAGCTTGCATTAGATGACATAGAGCCAAGTACATCCTTATCTGTAGCAGCTATAGACCAGGCCTCAACCCAAGCGCTGGTAAGCACCTCCTCCTTCCCAATGTGCCTTGCTGTCTGTCCATCAATGCAGATAAGCATGGCGATCTTTCTCCCTCTATGCTCTGGACTCTTCCTCAACCAATAAGATGTACAAACACAGCAGCTGCCATTTGCATGATGCTTTTTATCCACTTTGTGAATGCCTACTCCATCTCATTTAAAGCAATTGTTGGCATGGTTGTTATCGTGCAGTGTAGGTTTGTTTATGCTTCCTCCTGTGTACATCATAATAATGACAGTGGAGTATCTCTGTGTGTGTTTTTTTCTCTTTAACACACATGCATATCTTCTTGTACAGACAGCTACAAATTGATGCGAATATAGACTCATATAACACGCATTTACAATCGTACTTTTAATACGTTCACATACCGATGAGGCTGTAAAATGATTTGTTCTTCCATTGACAGAACAGCCATTAGCAGCTTTCTTTATACCTTCTCAGGGAAGGTAAAAAGTGTCAGAAAATCATCAGGAAATATGGAACAATTTCAGTGATGTCAGTGGTTGGATCTTGTTACCAGGACTAATGCTTTTGTACCACAGTTTAGCACCATCATTCAGAAATAGATAATGCAGCTAAATGGCTTTAGCGCACATTCTTTTTATATTCGATTACAAAATTTATACGACTGTATTTGTATTCCTGCATCATTAAGGCATTTACTCAAAAAAAAAAGTTTTGCAATGTTTTTTTTAATTTTTATTTTATTATTTCTCCCCTTAAATATTATAAAAAGCATTAGATTTATACCTTTATTAATAACCAAATAAGCCACGACATGAAGTATTCTGTCTTTTATTGTGGACTTTAATTTGTCATGAGCAGTTTTACTGAATTGCGTGTTTGTAACTCTGTTCCCCGGCCCAAGTATTCCCACGTTATTCCTTTATCAAAAAAATTATTTAAAAAATCACATTTATTCAATTAATGGGATCTCTTCAGTTCATTAATTCACACAAGTTTTTAAATAAAATTGTAAAGAGCTGGTCAACTGAAATGTATTTTATTTATTTATTTATTAAATACATTCCACTGAAATGAACTTTTTTGCTCATTCCCACTACTGGAGTGAACCATAAATGAAAGAGAAGCCATTACTGGCTTTAATTGCTTAAGTGGACAACCAGAGTGCAAAGTTTAAAATCGCCTGCCTGACTGCCCTAGAGCTTTTCTTTAATGTGAGACTTTTAATGAGGAATCTGAGGCTAATGGCCCATCTTTTGCTTGTGTGGTGTTACGATGATTAGGCTTTTGTGGCTCGTGCTTTTCTCTCTCTGCTTTCTTATGAGTGCTCAGCAGTGCTGTGTTTCTGAATCATGAACTGTGTGTTTGTGTGCGTCTTCTTGCGTGTGTGTGTTAGGTGAGGACACTGGCGAGGACTGATGAGGCACGTGGCTTGCTGTGGCTGATGGAGGAAGAGGCTATGCAGCCTGGGGGCTCTGAAGAAACTCTTCTGGATCGGCTTTTTAGTTACTACGGCCCCACAGAGGGAGAGGTCAAAGGTCAGAATCATCTCTCACTCATACTCTCAACATCAGAAGCACAGTTCCTCCAGAATCCTGTACAGATATGGGATTGTGCATATATACGTTTTTTTTCCGTTTCAATGTTTTGTTTTTTTTGATCATCCAGGCCCTAACCTGCTGCTGAAGAGTGAGAAACAGCATCACTTTCTGCTGGGTCATAGTCATGGCACTGATTGGGTGGAATATGATGTTCTGGGCTGGTTGAACCACGCCAAGCAGAATCCAGCTTCCCAGAATGCTGTCACTCTGTTGCAGGACTCGCAGAAGTAAGACACACTTCTTAATCATCAGCAGCAATATTTGCTTTTATACTAAGAGAAGTCTCTCATGAGATTTTGGTATCTAATGAACATCGATTTAGATTAAGTTCTGGCACCGAATATGTATTGCTTGTCTTGATTATTACACTTGTGTCAAAAGGTCAACGGTTTTCTTTGTCTCACCGTTTAATTTGTCAGACATGACATTAACCTTTTTGTTCTTGCTCTCAGAAAGAACATCAGTGGGCTCTTCATGGGGCGTTCAGGAGGTGCCACAGTGCTGTCAGGCTCCATCGCCGGCCTTGAAGGAGGCTCTCAGCTGGCTCTGCGTCGAGCCACCAGCATGAGGAAGACTTTTACCACCGGCATGGCCGCTGTCAAAAAGAAGTCCTTGTGCATCCAGATCAAGCTGCAAGTGGTCTGTACAAACCTTTGGAGAATGTATATAGCTTTTACTTTTCCTCAGTAATGTTTAACTGTATTATGAGACAACCTGAAAAAAAAGCATCACTGATAGAGATAGAACTATTGTATGATTTGTGTTTGCTTCATCAGGATGCTCTGATAGACACAGTAAGGCGTTCCAGGGTGCATTTTGTGCACTGCCTGTTGCCCAAAGCGGAGGCCCTGAGCGGAGAGCCTCGTGTCCATGGAGAAAGCTGCGATACAGGCCTCATGCAGCTAGACGTGGTGCTGCTGCGTGCTCAGCTCAGAGGCTCCAAACTGCTTGATGCTCTGCGCATATATCGCCAAGGTAGGACAGAAGAGTGTGATGATACAAATCCACCTGGACTAATGTCTCCATGCCAGTAGATTCAATATAAATCTGTGTATTTTGTTTCTCATTTCAGTTTATAGTTGAGTAATAATGCTCCTAGCACGACACATTTATGAGACCTAATTTTTAATGATTTGATAATGGTTTGGGATTTGCAAGTGTCAGTTTTAACATTGTTTAATGTCAGATTGAATCAAATTAAGATAAGAGTAATGCAGAAAGGTAATGCAGCTTAATTGTATGAGTTTGTTTCTGGTTTAATAAAATCAACTGGAGTTGTTTCTTAAAGATAGATGGATGCTGTAAGCAGTAAAGTAAGAGAGTTTGTATTCAAAAACACCTGTGGATTTACGGTTGCTTTGTTAAATATAATTTGCACAGCAAATAAAATAAAAAAAATAATTGTGCAGCAAAATCAGCAAAGTGTATCATTGTAACACTGCTTGTTCCCAAAGCTGATCTTGCGATCAGCAGAAATCTGTGGAGATTTACCCATGAAATATACCTTGTACTTTGGCCTTGCCCTTGTGTCTTGTGAACTGGCAAAGGGAACTCTCTTATAAAGCTTATAAACCTCACTCAGTCAGCTCAGCCTCTGGCTTACCTCTCTCTCTTCAAGGTTACCCTGATCACATGGTGTTCTCCGAGTTCCGCCGACGCTTCGATGTTCTAGCACCCCACCTGACTAAAAAGCACGGACGCAACTATATTGTGACAGATGAGAAAAGGGTGAGTTACATTGTGTCTCTGTGTGTGTGTGTGTGTGTGTGTGTGTGTGTGTGTGTGTGTGTGTGTGTGTGTGTGTGTGTGTGTGTGTGTGTGTGTGTCCGCTCCTCTCTGCTTTTCCTCCATTAGCCACCCTGCTGTGTAATTGATTATGACAATACCGGGGGCCTTGAGCTGAGTAATGGCCAGCTCTGCTCCTCGTCCTTCTTTCTGTCTCTGCTGTCTCAGCAGCAGAACAATAAAACAACTTTAATCAAAGACCTCGGTGAAACCTATATGAGAACCATCCCATTCTCTTTTCTAAACTTGCCTCAGGGAAATAGAAAACTTCAGGGCCAAAACTAGGTTGGTTATTATACTGTATATTATGAAGAATACTGTGAACTATAGAACTAAGCAGAGTTCTGCTTTCTCCAGTATATGCAACAGAGACAAGATACAAGACAAGATATTTGGATGGGGAAAAGAGGCAGTGCAGTCAATAATGGAATCTTCTCATCAGCCATATTTAAAGGAATACTTTAGGTAGAGTTTCTGTCTAGCGTGCCTGTAGTATACGCACAGTTTTCACTAACAATGTCATTTTTCTTTATGTTTTTCTACACTGAGGAATAGCTTTTTACCGAAGTGTAAGAGTAAGTTATTCTGAATTTAAGCTTTAAGTCTAAATCATTTATGTCAGTAGAATGAGAATAAAATTCAGTTGTTTTTTTTTTAAATAGCCACTAACATTCAGCTTAGCTCACGGTCCAAGTTAAGCTATCCAAGTGAGCCTGAGCAATAAGGATGCATTGGATTTATTTCAGCTTTATTGCCAGGCATGTTTTCACATGCGAGGAATTTGTTTTAGTGCCAGAAGCTCCACAGTCTAACAGAATGACATATACAGTATAATTGTATGTACACATTTACAGATGTGAAATGTGCAGTTTAAATATACGTATGAAATATACATGTACAAATATAGACAATTGTATGTGCAAATTTGCAAGTGTGAGAAATGTGCAATTGAGGTATACAATATATACAATTTGTATGTACACATGTGCAATTGTGAAATGTGCGGTTGAAGTAACAGTAAACATTTAGACAATATGTATGTATGTACAGATGTGCAAGTATGAAATGTGAAATTGAGGTATACACATAGTACAAATAATAGGTGTTGTGCGTTCCATGGTGTTAATTGTTCATCAGATGGATTGTTTGAGGGAAGAAACCGTTCCTATGTCTGGTCATTCTGGAGCTCAGGGCTCTGTAGCGTCGACCAGATGGCAACGGTTCAAAGAGGGAGTGTGCTGGATGTGAGGGGTCCAGAGTGATTGTCTTTGCCCTTTTGCCCACTCTGGAGAAGTACAGGTCTTGGAGAGTGGGGAGAGTTGTGCCAGTGATTCGTTCAGCAGTCCGGACTACCCTCTGTAGTCTCCTGAGTTCAGATTGGGTGGCTGAGCTGAACCAAACAGTTACTGAGGTGCAGAGGATAGATTCAATGATGGCAGTGTAGAACTGTTTCAGCAGATCCTGTGGCAGATTTGTGGAGGATTTCTCTCCACCTCCTCAAGGAATTATTGGAAAAATGTTTGTCACAAAGCCAGGAGTTAGCACAAATTCCACCTTCTTTAATGTGATTGAATTCAAGCCCTTTCCTTCTTAACCAGCTTACAGTTACAGTCAAAGTCAAGTGTGTGCCCCGTGCTTGGTGATATGATTTCTTTCACTCAACAATGGTAACTTGTGCAAGGTTATATTTACAATGTTATGATATTTATAATGAGGAATCTCTTGCGAAGCTGTAGTACAGAATGATATCAAAATTGTTTGTCTTTGTTGGTGGTAGAATGAATGCCTATATCTTCACAAAGTGAATTTTGTCATTGTTTTGGAACACACTAGCCTATGGATAACTTTAAGTCTTACTCAGTTAAGACTAATTAATTCTAAAAGACACAAAACCTTAGGGTTTTATGAGGACTTTAATCAAAGTGCATGGAAATAAACATAGAGTCACACAAGGTGCACTGCTTTTCACTGATTACTTTTTTTCTGTACCTGATGGCATGTGCATGTTTCTGTCTCAGGTTGTGGAAGAGCTGCTGGAGTTTCTGGAGCTGGAGAAAAGCAGCTATCACATGGGTTTGAGCAGGGTAAGTAGCAACACATTGCCACTCTGATCACAGGCTTTGTTTGATTTCATACTTTGAAGTCTCTTATCCAGTGATAACCTTCAGGTGAGATGCTCTCATGTGTATTCAGCAATCCTCTATTATGGATCAGTGCATAGTGTAAGCATGTGGAATACAGAATCAGGGCAGGGATCAGTTCTGAACAGTTGGTATGATTTCCATTTAGATTACGAAATCATTTGGTTTCCCTCTACACCACTCAGACATACTGCCCCTAACCCATGCTTCTCACAGCTGGAGAAAACAGTGCAGCAGCCAGTAGGGAGATGGGCCAAAAGGTTGTTCCTGCTCCAACTTTCATTGATGCCACTAAGGTGAAGCAACTGCCACTTTTGTAACTGTTATTTGCAGGAGCCTTGGAGCATGAAAAACAATTAAGAAACATTTGCTTCTCTCAACGACCAGTCATGACTAGGGCCTGACTCTTCTTCTGAGCTCAGTCATCCTCCATGCCTTGTGTGAATAAACTTGAATTTGTGCCTTTTCCTATGTGCGTCTCCAAAAAGAAGCTGCCAGGCAACTCTAAAGTCGGGGCGCTCTGTTTGCCAATAACCTTCAGTGAACATCTATCAGCCCAGTGAGATCAAGAAAAGCAGCCTGCATAGCAGCATGCTCATAAATGGGATATTAACTATGTGTGTGGGTGATGGGAATCTCTAGGATAATGCACAAGACCTCAATCTACACAGGTATTAAACCTTTACCTCATCATCAGGAGATCATCAAATGTTCACAAAGCCTGAAGACACCACAGGCCTGTGGCTGGGAGACAAGGGAGCAAAATTGTCTGTGCTCTCTGTTCGCTGTTAATGACAGTGACACTAGCTAATTATCTATGAGCTCATGTATGTGGGCAGGAAGAGGGCAGATAGTTCTTTCCTCCTGTGTTATGTTGCAGTGTGATGCAGCACGAGCAGTGGTAATTAAAGCTGGCTTTACAGGTCTGAGAGGCAGCACGTGTCCACCCTTCACTCTGCCTGGATGCTAGTTGTCATGATGTGTAATGGGGAAGAAATAAGGTTTGTGAGAACTGGCAGGTGGCCAAGGTGTGGAGAAAATGGGAACTCAGAAACTCATAAAATGCACATCTACTAGAACAGGGGTGGCCAACCAGTCAGAGACCAAGAGCCACATTTTTTTACTGTGTTACCGCAAAGAGCCACATCATACACATGGGCACACATGAACATCTTTTTTCCCCTGCCATTTTGAGAGCGAACTTGACACAAATTGTTTATTCAAATGATCTTGCTCCTACTGGAAAGATTTGTGGTATTTTCATCCCACTCACATGCGCGTTTGACGAAAATACCGTATTGAACTAAAGCGAAGCGAACATGCATATTAAAAAGACATAAATACAAACTCCGATATGAACGTAAGAGCCACATGAAACTGGGCAAAGAGCCGCATCCCCATCTCTGTACCGGAAGAATCAGTTTTTAGTGCTTGCACTATAGTTTTAGGATCCTTGCTAGTCCCTCTACCACCACAAATCAAAATGCTCTCTTTTGAGTTTTCTTCCCCATCTCGTTATTTTGTATGAGATGAGCTTCATGACCCATGTGCCAAAGTCGTTCTGCTCAGATAACCATGCTGACCTTCAGCTGTCAGTATTGGGGCAGCCATGCAACGTAGCGGATGAGGGATTCAGGGCTGCTTGCTGACCCAGATTGCAACCCTTGGTGTTGCTTAGTGGTTTCATCAGCGTTTTTCATCATGGGTGTCAACATGCACTTTTGCAGCTAACTAGAGTGTCCTGAAAATGTGCTGCAATGATGTGATGTAAAAATAGATGCAAAAAGGGAGTTGTCCTATTAAATGAATTAGGAAATCTTGGAAGATCATCTGGTATTGTTCCATAACACTCCACTCTTCTCCAGGATGCTGCGTATCTTAATAGAAAAACTGCAAAATGTAGCACAGAAATACTGCCTGCTTTTGATTTGTAGTGGAAAATTGCAATGTAGCACAACTCGGAATAAAAGCTCAATCAAGAGACATTTGCTGGCATCATTATTGGTAGGAAGTAATTTAATCAGCCGACACTCAGAACCTCTGCTCTGTGCTCTTAGCGTACTTACCGGCTGTTAAATTTTTTGTACGCCGAGGGCAGTAAACAACCCCGCAGCTCCCGACTCTCCTTTTAATGCTGTTAATATGTTAAAGCAATTAGGATCTGCAGGGACTGCTGAATGAAAATGCAGAAAAACAAGAATATACTCATACTTTATTATATCAGAAAATGTCTGATGCCCCCCCCCTCCACACTTGTGTTGCTTTACCTCAATTTGACACCTCCATCAAGATGGACGATTGTAAAGAATCGATACAAGAACGTCAAGGTTGTCCCTGCTTATATTTTGTAGTGCAGAAGAAATGAGAAAATAAAGAAAACCAATTTTTGGCCACTATACGTGTGCATCGTTGCTCCTGATTTGCATGTTACGTTGAAGTATTTTATTTTATTTCATACAAACAGAACACGTTTGGAATGAGAGAGACGTTGTTGCAGTTGATGTGCTTTAGAGGAAGTGCTCTGTGACTACAAAAAGTATTTAATGAAGTCAAAGATCAGTGTTTGTTTAGTAGCTGTAGCTCTCACAGATGTGCTCTGTGTGCAGGTGTTCTTCAGGGCAGGTGTTCTTGCTAAGCTAGAAGAACAGAGGGATCTTCAGACCAGGCGCAACATCACTCTCTTCCAGGCCACATGCAGGGGATACCTCGCCCGGCAAGCCTTCAAAAAGAGGAAGGTGAGTGCCCGTAGAACTTTATGATTCTTTTATATCAGCACCCATTAAACATCATATTAGAATAAAAATAAAAGAATTCAAAATGAAAGAGAGAGACTAGGTTAAATTTTGTTCCTGAGGCTGCTTGTGAAGTAAGAGCACTCTATGGTGAATGCATGTCCATTGCCGTAGGATTTGCCCATCAGGACTAAATCAGGATTTCATCAGAGCATCCCATAATAAATCCCACTAGCTTTGCCCTCAGCTGGCAGATAACATTCGATCTGACTGTCTTCTGGGACACGTTGCCTCTCACTCAGCCCTCCATCACGGCTGGATCGATCCCAGCGTGCTTGTGTCCCCTTTCACCCCACCCTCACCCTCCGTTACCCTGTGTACATTTATGCCCTTGTTCACTCTCGGGTTCAGGCAAAAATCAATATGAATGTCTTTCTATGGAGACATGTGGGCAAATAAAAAAGTAGTCTAATACAACAGCGGAAAGGACAAAGTTGTGTATTTATCATCAAAATGGTTCAAATGGATACCTGTCTGATCAGTCGGAGTTATTCGGTTAGCTAAAAATCTCTTCTCTTTCTCAGATTGAGATAATAGTTTTATTTTGTAAACTTCAGTCAGGGGTAAGGTCTGTGCCATGGTTGTTATACTAACCTGTTCAATGGTCTACTACAAATGAATTTTTTTCTAGTTAAAGTGAGTAAAGGAGCAATGTTATAACTGGTCTTGCTGATGGTTCTGGCTGATGCAGCACTTCCCTGTGGAGTTTACCTGGACTCTAAGAGAGACATTGTTTTTGTGTGTGAACATTTTTGCTGGTGTATTTTTTGTAGGTATAAAATGTATCTAAAAGGTTTACACAGTATCATTGTTTTTCAATCCTTTGCGTAAAGGAGGCAGACTGTAGTTTATGTTTCTGGGTTAAATCCATCCTAGATTGTGACATTTATGTGGAAGCAGAAGTACACTGAAATCGGCCTCTGTACCTGTTATTTAACCCACAAATCCTACCAATGGAACAGATTTGCTTCACGAGGATTTTTCAGAAAAGAAAGTGTGTGTAAAAACTGGCTGTGGTGTGAGTTTTTTCTGCAGCCTTCAGCTAATTAAACAGTTTGTGTTTGGATGAAGGCAGGATGAGGAACACTGCACAAGAACCGGAACAGTTAGTTTTTCATTAACTCTGTATGAGACTATTAAATTGAAGTAGTCTTACTTCATGTCTGAAAAAGAAAAAACAACAACAACATACTGCCACAATTCCCATTTAATTTTCTTGTGTTCTCAACTGTTTTAGAGCTGGATTGCAGTTCTTGAAACAGAGATGTTTCTGAAAGAGAATGCTTTCTCTCGGCTTAAGCGGTGGAGCGATCATAGGTCCGATAGACACGTCACGAACTGGAATCTTAGCTGTGAATTGTGCAGCTTTTATATGTTGATTGAAAAATATAAATGGAAATGATGGGGAAAAATATATACAAAACCATTTTAAGCAAGGTTTTTTTTCTTGTGTAGAAAGAAAAGTAATGACCTGGTCATTGGATAAACCACTTGCATTACAAATCCTGTTTAGTATTTAGGATGGTTTAGTGTAATTGGACGTTCTATGTTATCCCCTTAGTTCATACAGGCAGATAAATTGTCAAGCAGAATTTAAAACAACAGAACCCAATGACTAACCAATTCACTAGCCCTGTCTGGATGCTTTCATTCAGGTGGACAGTTTATTTGCTTCAACCCAGCTGACAGAAACACATCCACTTCATGGTGTCCGTTGTTACGAATATGTGACTGTGGACTCTAATGATATGTATGTACTGTAGGTACCTGTCAGAAATGTGTATGCAAATAAATGCCACCTGTTTCTTTACATTAGAGTCCAAACAAGCTCATGCCTCTGTGTGCAGAGCTGTACGAGAGCGAACAGAGAGAGTTTTGTTGCGTGTTAAGACTCTTGCTGTGTGACAGATTACCCGAAGGCCATTACCAGCTCTCCCAACCACAGGCTGAATTTTGCCACTCTAATTGGATTTCCATATAATCTGCTCTCATTGAAGACACGCGTGTTTCTGCAGCCAGGAAACCATATAGCGGTTTAAATTAGCTGCCGAACAGTGTTCATGTGCAATTTAATTACCCGCAAGAGCTTTGGATCTGCTTTATAGTCCAGGGTTGAGGAACTCTCAGCAAGGGGAAAGGCTTTTTGTATAGACTGAAGAGTCCACCAGACCCAAGTCCAGAGATTTGGATCTTCATATCTTCATGTTCCTTCTGCACTGAAGCTGGATAGAGCTGCTGAAAAAATACACAAAAACTTTTTATAGTGTTTTTAATCATGAAGCGGTTTTGTGGTAGAAATGTGGGAGCAGTGCAAAAATATTTAACTCTTCTTAACATTCTAGAAATTGGCTAAACAATTCCTTTGTTTTTTATGCAGCTCTTTTTCCATTTATGATCTATGCATGAGCCAGTCTGTTGTTGTTTCGTCTGCTCGGGGTCGTAACAGCCGAATATCTGGTCCGCATGTTTGATTTGGCACAGGTTTTACTCCTGATTCCCTATCTGACACAACCCTTTCTGCTCGGGAATCGAACCCAGGCCACAGCAATGAGAGTGTGGGATCCTGCCACTGGACCACCAGGAGGCGAGCATGAGCGAGAGTCTAACGATCTTTAATTCTGTATTTTGTTGCATTATTTTAAAGCAAACAGGAGATGCAAATGTGTATCATAATCTGTAGTGCTGTAGAACATCCCATGATACAGTTCCCCATTTCCATTTATCTGGGAAGGCTTTACACTAGATATCGGATGGGGGCATGTGTGTGGGCGAATTTGTGTGCCAAATTCGGTGTTCCTGTTCATCCTACAAGTGTTTAGTGAGGTTAAGGTCAGAGTTTCCACACCAAACTTTGGCACATGATGTCTTCATGGAGCTTGCTTTGTGCACAGGAACATTGTCATGCTGAAACAGGGTTGAGCCATGTGGTTCCACTAAAGGCATACAAAGCATACAGTATGCAATGACAGACAACAATTGCATGCTCCCTACTTTGTGGCAAAACTTAACTGCATAATGTGAGGGTTTATTAATTTAATAAAATAGGAAAAGTACTTAAAAATATTTGACCGTCATATTTATACTGCCATTCCACATTTTACTATTATAAGGTTATATCAGCTGGATGTTTAGTGTTTTTGAATTTTGCAAATGTGCTCCATCCCACATGCTTCTCTTTTGCAGATCCAAGACCTGGCCATTCGTTGCATACAAAAGAACATCATGAAGAACCGGGGTGTGAAGGACTGGCCCTGGTGGAAGGTCTTCACCACTGTGCGGCCTCTCATCCAAGTTCAGCTCAGCGAGGAGCAGATCCGTGGCAAAGATGTATGCTACTGCTTATTTATCAGCCAGCCCTCCATTTCCACTGTTTGAAATAATTGGTGCTATCCATCTATTTAAACTGCCCCAGTGGAGAAATGGGAAATGTTCAAATCAAGTATTATTTGTATCTTTATCTTTTTCTCTCCATGGATTTGTTTCTGTTTTATTTTAGTTTTGTCTCGATTTCTTTCTCTCTGCTCGTGTCCGCCTGAATCTTCTGAATGATGTTCTCCCAGACACATCAAAAACACTAAATCTGTGCCATGTCTAGGTTTTGGCATTTGACAGTGGAAGAGCTGAACATAAAGCCCATGTGGATGGTTAGTCTTAGTTGCTCTTCCCTGCCACAGTCCCTGAATTCTAGCCTCTCCTGAATTTGTTAAGGCTCAGCTATAGCACTCGGCTGCTTTGATTCTTGCCTTAGAATTTGCCTGACGGTTTGTAAAAGAATATGTGTGAATATATTACCTGTGTACTTTCAGCCGCCTAGCTCTAGTGGGATACATAGTGGCACAGAGATGCTGCTTGGATCAAATTCATGTTCTTGTGGGAGACTGCAGTGAGCCTGCAAGTCAGCAGGTGTTTGCGTGTTTATGCACAGCACATCCATTTGGCTGAATGTTGCGTTTGAGAGAGAGAAAGAGAGAAAGAGAGAGAGGCATAGGGGAGAGAGAGGGGGCACGAGAGAGAGAGAGAGAGAGACGGGGGCAGGAGAGAGAGACAGAGAGGGGCATGAGAGGGAGACAGAGAGAGAGAGCTAGAGATCTGAGTGCTGACTCTAGCTCAAGGAAGATTAATTTAACAAGAACAGTACTGCTAACGCCTTTAGCCAGAAGAGACTGAAGGAAAGAGTGCAGAGAGGGCTTTTTAGAGCCTTTTTATTTATTTATTTATTTATGCTTCTTGAATTAATTGTGTCTCTGACTGTCCTCACTTTTAAACTGTTTCTCTGATGGTGAAGGTTCACTCTGACTGTCTCCTTTTGTTTGACTCTCAGGAGGAAATTCAGCAGTTGAAACTTAAGCTGGAGAAAGTGGAGAAGGAGAGAAATGAGCAGCGACTCAACAGTGATCGTCTAGAGAGCAGGGTAAAGTTCGCATACATGTCACTTCTCGTACCCGGGTGCAATCAAAGGCCGGACTAATGCACTGCTGATGATACTATTTTATGTCCATTATTACTATTACAGAATAGTTTAGAATTATTATATATTATAATAATTTAATTAGATGATTATAGTACCATAGCATGTTGTACCACACAATAATAAAACAGGTCCGTAGCCAGCCTATTGAAAGGGGGGGGGTTCTTTTTAAAAAAAAAAAAAAAAAGTGGACCCTTTTGCAGTTTTTCTCCTCCTTTTGTATTTAATTATGATGTACATACATACACACATACATACATACATATATATATGAATTACAGAACAAAAAACATACTATATCCAGTATCTACATCTAGCTGTATTGCTGTAAATGATGAATCATTTTCATTAAAACATAATTAGTTACACAATCCCAGTTCAGAATGTGAAGGTTTTATTTTTTTTTAATCAGCATTGCATGCAGTATAACACACACACACACACACACACACACTGACCACCTCCTATGGCATGGTTAAAACAGCTATGACAAAGTTAACAGCTTTGTGTCACATATCTAAGGCATGATGTTAAGGTGCGGCATCGGACTGATTGACTACAATATGAGTTCATTTAAGACATGACCAGTGGATGATAGCAAGCTCCTGCATTTCTGTTTGTGTTTTAGATCACAGAGCTGTCATCAGAGCTTGCTGATGAAAGGAACACAGGCGAGTCTGCCTCTCAGCTGCTAGAGTCCGAGACCTCTGAGAGACTACGACTGGAGAAGGACATGAAAGATCTTCAGGTACCTACAGAACTGCTCTGATGTACTCACTTTTCAGTATAGTTGAAGAATAATTTCAACTAAGAATAATCTGCATGTCTTCGAGTGTTGTGAACATACCGGGATAATACATAGTTTTATAATAGTTAATAATAAAGTGATACTTTGGGTACTTTACTCGGAAGCTACAAGTGATTCCCATGTGGGGGAACCGCAACAGCTATTGTTCTTACTTGTGGTTGTGCACTATTTAGATATGCAGTGTTCAGTTTAGAGGCAAATTGTATGCAGTAATGTGGTGACTAATGTAAAACTTTACTGACAGTAAATATGCTGAACTAAATGTTGCTTATCACCCTGCAGCAGTGACGCCTCTGTCGCGGTGTCACCAACTTAAAACATAAGACATGAATCGTTGCACATCACTTGCTAGTGCGATCGCAGGGGTAGACAGATGGTGTGTTTGTTTGTGTGTGTGTGAGAGAGAGGGAGAGAGAAAGAGGAGGGGGGTTCTGTACTCTGCTGTTCTGCTGATGGTGTATGCTCAGTACATATGTGTTTTTATTTGTTTGGCTGAGTTGGCCTGTGAGGTACAGAGCTCTTCTTTTTGAGCAGATGGTATTTACCAGCAGATCTAAGAGCCTATGTGTGTGTGTGTGTGTGTGTGTGTGTGTGTGTGTGTGTGTGTGTGTGTGTGTGTGTGTGTGTTTGTATGTGTCAGGCCAAGTATGACTCTATGAAGAAGCAGATGGAGTCTATGGAGATGGAGGTGATGGAGACTCGGCTCATACACGCCTCTGAGCTTAACGGAGAGATGGACGATGATGACACAGGCAAGTGATAGCACTTCCTGCTGAAAGCACTCAAGCATATATGGAAAACACACCATTATTATTTCGCTTTAACTCTGGAGACTGGGGATGAGGTACATGTCCAGCTTTTGCTGTATAAGAAGAAGAGATTTGAGGTTATATTTTAATCCGTCAATATTTATGTTTAATCATTCTGGTCATCTTCCCTGCAATTAATCTCCACAATGTCCTCTATTCAGAATATTTCAAGCTCCTTTATGTCATTATTGTTTATCCATGTGGAATCTCATTCTCAAATCTCACAATATATCTTCCTGTATGAACTAAATTGTCAAGCAGAATTTAAAACAACAGAACCCAATGACTAACCAGTTCACTAGCCCTGTCTGGATGCTTTCATTCAGGTGGACAGTTTATTTGCTTCAACCCAGCTGACAGAAACACATCCACTTCATGGTGTCCGTTGTTACGAATATGTGACTGTGGACTCTAATGATATGTATGTACTGTAGGTACCTGTCAGAAATGTGCATGCAAATAAAAGCCACCTGTTTCTTTACATTAGAGTCCAAACAAGCTCATGCCTCTGTGTGCAGAGCTGTACGAGAGCGAACAGAGAGAGTTTTGTTGCGTGTTAAGACTCTTGCTGTGTGACAGATTACCCGAAGGCCATTACCAGCTCTCCCAACCACAGGCTGAATTTTGCCACTCTAATTGGATTTATTTATTTATTTATGGATCTACAATTACAATGTAAATTTGGATGTTGTCTTATTATCTCCAGAGGTGAAGTATATCTCAGAAAAAACAACCAAGAACAACAATCACAATGCAACTAATTTAAACCTTGAACCACTAGTCAAAGAACAGCATCAGTGATCCAGCAGCACATTTTCATTTCATTTCAGTTATTTGCAGTTTCCATCTGTTGTGTGACTGTGTTTAGCACTCAGCCCGAGGGATTTTAAGAGACTTTGGGAGTCCGTGGCTCACTGGGCCTTTAGATTGGTTGCTTTAGAGCTTGGATTCAGCTGGGCTGCCTAGCCTCAGTTTGTGACCCCCAGACAAATGAGAAAATAATCTGCGGGATCAGGTGCAGCTCTACACCAGCCACCGTTAGACAATTTCTGGAGAAATTCTGCACTGCTATCTAGAGCAAAGACATCATTCTGTCTGTTCCTTTCTCTTTTCCTGTATCTGAAGGAAATGCTTTTATGTAAAGTAGCCAATCTGTTTGTCTTTTTGGATAATGCCATTAAGAAAGTCATAGCTGACCTCCAAAAAGTTTGTGACCTACATTAACTGTAATGTAAAAACTGGGTTTGAGCTGAATTAAAATGAATAAGAATGATGATGCTGCACTTACTTCGATTTACTGATGTTCCCACTTAAGTCTTCATGGTACTGTTAAGATGCTTAGATTCCTATAGGATGCATTGTTTCTTGGATATGCAAGGTTTTATCATTTAAAACTGCTGGGAAGTATTACACTACTATGCAGTAATGTGTAAAATAGCAGGTTTATAGGGGTGGGCCAAAATATATATATATCAGCACAGAATTCGCAATCTTTGAGCATGGAGACCGCATCCATGCTTTAGATGCTTCAGCAGCCCTGAAAACACATAAACCAGCATTAAAGCTGGGTGAACGCTCCTTTTGTGTGATGCCTGGCAGCTACAGATGTTTAATGTGTGCAGCTGTTTTGCAACAAGTAACACTTTAAGGCAAATCATCTGTTGTCCTTGTAGTTTTTTTTTCAACCATGATATTAATGGCTGAGAAACATTTCGTCCAGCTTTAGCCTTGTTTGACTCATCACTGTGCGTGGCATAACTTTTAGTAAAATAGAGAACACTGGACATTCTTAGCTGTGATCCTTTCTGTTAAAGATTTTATTATCCTCTCAGGCTATACATGAGATCTACTATGCAGTTTCATTCTCTCGCAACAGAGAGGGAAAAAAGAGAGATGTGCAGTTGTTCACCAAACATCTAGGTACACTTCCAGCTTCCCAGAAAAATGTCAGAAGCGTGTTTTTTTTCTTTTCTTTTTTTTTTTTAAAAACAGCATCTAAGCAATGTTTTATGAATCTTATTGCTGAAACCCAAGCCATTTATGTCACTAGTATTCCTTCACACAAGAAAATTATAAATTACAAATGATGTCGTTATAAACCTGAGTTTGTAATAATAATCTGCAGCCTGATCCCAACTTTTTGGTTGTCTAGATTTGTAAGCAGTAAAACAGGACATGCTGTTATACAGTGCTGTGAAAAAGTATTTCCTGATTTTTCTTTTTAATTTTTTTGCATGTTTGTCACACTTAACTGATTGGGATCTTCAAAGCAAATTATATTAATACACAAAGACAACCTGAGTAAAAATAAAATGCACTTTTTAAATGATGATTTCCTTTTGTTTTCTTAATGAATGAAATCATTATTCAAAAAGTACATTTTCTTTTTACTCATGTTGCCTTTGTGTAATAATATAATGTGCTTCAAAGATCCCAATCATTTAAGTGTGACAAGTATTCAATAAAAATGAATAAATAAATAAATAAATCGGGTACCGTAGGAAGATTGTGAACAATACACATCATTCATCATAAGCTGCAGGTTGTTTTGCTGTTATATGCATTTTAAAAGTTTGGGAACATCCATGAGCTCCTTATCTATTTCTTCTGGCTTGAATATCAGACATCAAAGATGCAGCTTGTCATGTTACTTAACAACCGCAAACTTCTTTGCCCTGAAACTGACATGTGATCAACAATTTAAACTCCAAGCTTTACCTCTGACTTTTAAACCCTGACACTGGATTCACCTTTCAAAAATGAGACGGCATCTTCTCACTGAAAACATCCACAGCTGTTTAAATGGAGCATCTCTGTTCCCATCTCCCAGTGATGGAGTGGTGGTGATGGTTAATATAGATGCTATTGCGAATTAATCGGCTAAAATGTTACATTATATATTAGATTATAAATACATCATGATATTTTGTGGTTATTTTGATGAATCAAATAAAAATATAATTGTGTGATCGTATAGGAGGAGAGTGGAGACTGAAATATGAGCGAGCAGTCCGGGAGATCGAGTTCACCAAGAAGAGGCTGCAGCAAGAGTTTGACGACAAGCTGGAGGTGGAACAGCAGAACAAGAGGCAGTTGGAAAGACGCGTAAGGCTCCATTCTGCTGTAAAATAATATGGTGTAATGCACATTCATTCTGTTAGCAAAAAAATGAACAAATCATTAAAGAAATATTACTTTTCATGACTTGGTGGTCATGAAACTGTGGTTTATACATTTTCCGTCATAAATAATCAGCAGACAGAAATGACACCTGTGTTCACGCTTTTCACAGGCAGTCGCTCATGCACCTTTTAACATTGCTGCTTGTACTACTGAAAATAAAATAAAAAAGTGTTAGAAAGGCACACCACACTCAGTTTATGATGGATCATGGAGTTGCATTGCTCGTCACTCTGAGCGACACAAGGCACGGTGCTTGCAGACTCACTGCCAGCCGTGTAAACAATTATCAAAGTCACATAGACCTGTCTCAAGAAGCTACTTGGGTTTTTCCTTCACTAAACAGAATGGAGACTGATGACAAGCTGTCTGAAAAACTCTGTGTGTGTGTTAGCTGACAGACATGCAGGCAGACAATGAGGAAATGCAGCGGGTGGCACAGCAACTGAAGAAGAAATGCCAGAAGCTGACAGCTGAGCTCCAGGACACCAAACTCCACCTGGAAGGCCAGCAGAGTCGCAACCATGAGCTGGAGAAGAAACAAAGGAAGTAAGACTGGCAGCATTAAAAGTCTCGCAATTTCTCCCAGCAGTCAAGGGCTATGGGCTGAAAGTCAGTGTACATAACAGTGTAGGGAGGAGAGGGCAGTAGTGATCATGTTTGTGTAACAAGGCAGCAGTTATGGCCAACAACACATATTATATCTGATGCATAGTCTGGAACAGGGCAATATTGTATATATATATATTATATATGTATCTTAAAATACAGAAAATACAGCTGTTCTGATGGAGTATCGAGATCAGTAGTGCTACTTCAGTTTATATGGCTAATCTGACTTGCTTTGTTTAGTTAAACTACACGAGTA